>NW_024965654.1:63834-73118 GCF_019238085.1 Lagopus leucura
CACCGACCCCTTGATGTCCCATCGCCAACCCTGATGTCCCATCACCAACCCTGATGTCCCATCACCGACCCCTTCATGTCCCATCACCAACCCTGATGTCCCATCACCGACCCCTTCATGTCCCTTCACCAACCCTGATGTTCCATCACCGACCCCTGGATGTTCCACTGTCATCCCTTAATGTCCCACCATCATCTTCTGATGTCCCACCACCGTTCCACGTGTCCCACCACCAACCCCGATGTCTGATCACCTTCTCATGTCACTCCACCACCCTCAGATGTCCCACTGCCATTCGATAGCGTCCCACCAACCATGCTGATGTCCCACCACCAGCTCCTTCTGCCTCACCGCCGTGCTCTGATGTTCACCTGTTGTCCCATCGCTATCCCTTGATGTCCCACTGCCATCATCTGATGTCCCACCACCAACCCCAACTTCTCATCACCACCCCATAATGTCCCACCATCACCTCTTAATGTCCCACTGCCATCTCTTGATGTTGTACCACTGTTCCCTGACGTTCATCTGCTGTCCCACCACTGTCCCCTGGTGTCCCCAACTGCCTGCCTGCCATTCCCTCCTGTCCCACTGATCCCCTGATGCCCCCCACCAGCCCCTGCTGTCCCCACACCAACCTTCACACTGAATGTGATGGCCTCCATAACGAAGACGCGGTCCGGGAAGATGCTGGCCACCTCCTCCACACTATTGAAATATTGCACGGGCTCACGGATGTCCCGGTCCTGGTCCAGCAGCTTGAACTTCCCTGCAGGATACACCCAACCCCACAGCAGTGAGCGTGGGCCCCGTGAACCTTGTAAGCCATTGGCAAAACCGGGCATTGGGGCAGCTGCCCCATCCAGTTCTGGGGACATCCCAAGGCTTATCCTCCGAGGAAACCTCATCAGGGTCCCTCCAGCATCCCCCATTGCTATAGGGGTGCCCCAAAGCGACCGCAGGAATGCCCCAAGGGTGGAGGAAACGACATCCAGAGGCATCTGCACGAGTGTCCCGGCCCTACGCCCCCCCCCAGCCCCACACATGGCTCATGGGGATGCGAGGACAGGGGTGTAAGGGTGGGTGCTGGGGGCTCAGTGCAGCTGCAGCCGGAGGGAGCACTGATGAGCAAAGCTGCCTTCATTAGCACAAACGTCGCGGGGACGGGACCTGACGGGAATATTAACTCAGTGCTGCAGCGCCGGGCTGCACAGAGGGGACAGGAAAAGCCAGGGAGGATGGGGATACTGCATTGAGCTGAAGGCAGGGGTGAGGGGCTGCAGGACGAGCTTGGGGTGCACAGAAGCCCATGTGCGTGGATCCAGGGCATGGCCGGGCCCCACCAGCTGGTTAACTCATCCTCCTCCCTGGGGTGGGCGTCCAGCCCCTCCCCCACTGCATTTCCCATTATTTATTTATTAGCAGGACTCATTACCGCCATGGCAAGCACTTAGAGTGGTCATTAAGGCTCCTGCTACGGCGGCCGTGGTGATCTCAGCACCTTCGTCCGCTACAGTGGCCCCAGCCTTCATCAGCTGCAGCCTGCCCCATGCCCTTCCTTGTCCCATCCCTGTCCCATTCACAGAATCACAGAATCACCCGGGTTGGAAGGGACCTCAAGGATCATGTAGTTCCAACCCCCCTGCCTGGCAGAGCCACCAAACATACACATTTAGATCATTCCCATCCTTCCTGTTCCTGTCCACCTCCCTGTCACCATTCCATCCCCATCCACGTCCCATCTCCACCCCCTCCATATCCCTGTCCCCATCCTCAACTCTCTCCCCATTCCCACCCACATCTCCGCTGATGTCCCATCTCTGCCTCCATCCCCATCCCCTCTCTGTCCTATCTCCATTTCCATTGCTATCCCCATCCCCATTCTTGCTCCATTTCTTTCTCTATCCTTGTCTCCATCTCCATTCTATCCGATCACCTTTGTCTCCATCCCAATCCCCACCTTCATGTCTGTCCCTGTCCCCTTTCCCATCCTGACCTCCGCCCGTGTCCCATCCTTGTCTTCATTCTCATCCCACCCATCCCTATCCCCAACTTTGTTCCATTTCTGTCTCTGACCCTATCCCTGTCTCTATCTCCATTGTATCCTACCCCATCCCTGTCTCCATCCCTATTCCATCCCAGTACCTATCCCCATCCCCATCCCCTTTGTGTCCAGTCTCCATCACATCCCTATCCCATCCTCGTCTCCATCTCCACACTCATGCTTTTATCTGTCCACATCCCATCCTTTTCTGTGTCCCTTCCCTGTCCCTCTCCCCACCCTCATCTGTATCCCATTCTCCATCCCCATCTCTGCCTCCATCCCCATCCCAACCCATCCCATCCTTGTCCCCATCCACATCCACATCTCCACCACCATCCCATCCCCATCCACATCCACATCTCCACCACCATCCCATCCCCATCCCTATCCTCACGTGTCCCTGCCTCCACCTCCATCCCTGACCCATCCCCACCCCCGTTCCCCCACCTGGGTACTGCAGTGGGATGTCGATTTTGGGGCCGATGACGTAGTGGCCCTCCTCCAGGCTGTGGGCCGTCACCGTCGTCCATTGGCGGCACGAGTGGATCAGCAGCACATCCTGGGCACTCACCCCCTCCACCGACTCCCCTGCAAGGGGATGGGGATGGGATGGGACCCGTGGGAACACGGTGTGGTCACAGCCCACCGTCAGGTGTCCACCACATTGGTCCCACTGGTGTCCCTGCCACGCACCCCAAAGTGCCACCAGCCCTGGGGACAATGGAGGTGAAGGGACAGTGTGGGTAGGGGGTCAGTGTAGGTGTGGGTTCAGTGCAGCTATGGGGACAGTGTGTGTACGGGGCACTGAGCCACGGGCTTGGGGACAGCCATGTCAGGAGCCGCCGGGTGCAGGGTGAGCAGGTGCCCGCTGCCAAGAACCTCCAGTTGCCCTGGAAACAATTTCTTTGTCCCTCTTGAAAGGCTGCAGCAGCAGCAGCTGAACAACAAGTTTATTGACACGGGGCGAAGCGGCTCGGGGGCCCCCAGCATCCCAGCACAGCATCTCCAGGGACACAGCAAGCTTTGAGGGCGCACCCCAACCCCTCACATCCTGCTCTGTCCCTACACACCTTGCAGCACCTCTGCACCCGTGCAAAACCCACGCACACACTCGGTGCACAAAGCCATAGCCATGCACACTCCTGCACCTCATGCACACCAACACTTTTGCACCTGGAGGCACAAAGCCATCGCTGTGCACACCCCCGTGCACACCTTACACCCGTGCCTGGGCAGCAGTGGGGCAGGCAGGGGGGTGCAGGCAGTGGACATGGCCGTGCCATGCACTTCCATCCCGGAATCTCAGCAACAGTTACCCGGGCAATGGGCAAAGCCTGCTCTGGCTGTACAATGCTGCACATGCAGCCCCTTTGTGTCCCCAGGCGCCTGTGCCAGGCAAGTGGCATTGATGGGACCTCCCCATGGACACCCTGAAAGGGCCACGAACCCGCAAGCCCCCTGCCCCTCCATTGCTCCGCTGCTTCAGCTCCATCCTGCTCCTGTCCCATCCTCTCCATCCCTTCCTTGTTTCCAGTCCCTCTCCTTCTCCAGCCCCTCCATCCCCCCTGTATCTCTGTCCCTGTCCCCACCATCCCTCCATTCCATGTCCTTCCTGTCTCCCCATCTCCCTTTTGTCCCATCCTTTTCTCACAGCCTTCCACTGCTCCCAATCCCTCCTGTCCCCATCTGTCCATCTCAGACCCACTGTCCCTGTTCCCATCCCTCTGTCCCATCCCTCTGTCCCTCTCCCTGTCCCCTGCACCTCCCCCCATGTTCCCTATCCTTCTGTCCCCATACCCATCTCCATGCCCCACATCTCCTCCATTCTCCCCATCCCTGTCCACGTCCCTCTGTCCCCTTCCCTGCCCCCTGCATCTCCTCCATGTTCCCCATCCATGCGTGCCCCGTTGTCCTCATCCCTATCTCCTGCCTCCCCCTCACATTTCCTATTCCTCAGTCCCCATCCCTCTGTCCCCATCCCCATGTTCCTGTCCCTCTATTCTCATCCCTGTCCCCTGCGCCCCCCCAATGCTCCCCAGCTGCTGACCCCATTCCTCCTCCCCATCCCCGTCCATCACCTGCACCTCCTCGTGCTCTCAATCCCACTGTCCCCATCCCTCAATCCCTGTCTCGTGTCCCATGTTCCCATCCACACCCCCAGCAACCCCTCCATGCTCACAGAATCTCAGAATCACAGAATGACCCGGGTTGGAAGGGACCTCAAGGATCATGAATCTCCAACCCCGCTGCCGCATGCAGGGCCACCAACCTCCACATTCAACACTAAACCAGGAGGGATGCTCCTCATCCCTCTGCCCCCATCCCTGTGCCCCGCACTGCCCCTGCTCTCCATCCCCATCCCTCTATCCCCATCCCTCGCACACTCCATGTTCCCCATCCCTCTGCTCCCATCCCCATCCCCTGCGCCCCCCGCACGTTCCCCGTCCCTCTGGCCCCATCCCTGTCCCCATGCTCCCCACCCACACCTCCGCACCTCCTCCACGCTCTCAGCCCCTCTTCCCCCATCCCTGAACCCCCTCCGCGTTCTCCATCCCTCCGTCCCCGTCCCTCCAACGTTTCCGTCCCCCGCACCCCTCTCGTTCGCATCCCCTACCACCCTCCCTTCCCTCCCCCCGCCGCTCTCACCCTGCCCCAGGCAGACCAACGTGGGCAGCCGGCACTTGCTGACGATGGCATCCAGGGGCAGAGCCGCGGGGTTCCAGCGGAGCCGGGCCAGCCCCGCCGCCAGCTTCTCCATCTCCTCCGCTTCATCGCCGCCGTCGGGCTCAGGAGGCCCCGAGGCCGCGGTGAGGGGGGGGGGAGGCGGCCAGCACCGCTCCGTTTTCCATCGGTGTCGGTTCACCGGGACCGGAGCCGGGTGGGGAAAGGGTTGGAGGAGCGTAAGGATGGAGAAAAGGGGGGGGAGGGAGGGGGGAGATGGGAGACGCCCCCTTTGGGCGGCCCCTAAAGGCTTTCCGGGGGGGCTGCGATCCCCGCATTCAGACCCGGAACCGGAGGGGGGGGGGAGGGGGGGATTGGTTACAGTCCCTCGTGAGAGCTGTTGGGCCCGGGATACTCAGTGATCGTATGAGACCCTAAAGTTGGTGGAAGAAATGGGATGGGGTGGAGAAGGGATGGAGAAGAGATGGGGAGCGGGAAGGAATAGGGATGAGCAGCGGTTGGGATGCAGCAGGGAAAGGAGCAGGGATGGAGCAAGGATGGGGATGGAGCAGGAAAGAAGAGATAGGGATGCAAGAGGGATGGGGAGGGAGCAGAGAAGGGTGAAGAAAGGATGGGGATGGAGCAGGAAAGGAGCAGGCATGGGAATGGAGACAAAGCAGGGATGGGGATGGAACAGAGAAGATGGACATCGTAGGGATGGGGATGGGAAAAGTACAGGGATGGAGCAGAGGATGGAGTAGGAAAGGAGAAGGGATGGGGTTGGAGCAGAGATGGGGATGGGGTTGGAATGGAGATGGGACAGGGAGCCCCTCTGCTGGCACACAGGGCTTGAGATCAGAGCGGGTTCCATCACACCCAGCGCGCCGACCTGGGAGCCGGGCAGGCGGGGAGAGCCACCTCCTCCCCACGGATGGTACCGCGACGGTGGCACAGTGACACCTCCGGGCTGCAGGGCGGCACTGTCGGCTGCCACAGCCTCAGCAGCAGCTCTGCACGAAGCCCCTCTCCCAGCTCCCACGGCTGCAGGAGGAGGAAGCGAGGCCGAGCGCGGCCATGCCCGCATCCCGTGGCGCTGCCCAAACCTGCAGCCAAGAGGGGCTGCTGCCAACGGCTCCTGCACGGAGGGGAAGGGCAGTGCCTCAGCCACCCGATGGTGGTGGCCACAGAGCACAGGGCAGCCGTGGGGACACAAACAGGACTGGATCCTGTACAGCACACCGAGCAAAGGCTGCATCCAAACACCGTTCCTTAGAGCAGGAAGGCTTTATTGCCACATCCACGCGGTCACAGCTGGGGGGGGGAACGCAGTGGGACACGAGGGGCCCAGGAAGGAAGCAGTGCAAGTTTATAAAAGCTTTTATTTGCTCTTGGTATGACCAAGAATGGGACAGTGATCTTTTATACAATTTGATACAGTTAAGTGGTACAAAAGAATGTGTTTTAAATAAAAAGCCAGAGTGGAATAGCAAAAATATTAAAAGATTAAGTAAAAAATCGTAGGCATGGGAGTTAATCCTAGACCTGAAGTCGATGCTGTTTGGTTTTTTCCACCATCCAAATGCGAGCGGACGAAGCGCGGCTTCCGCCCCGGCCCTGCCTGCTTGAGGCGCTCGTACAACGGATCGGCTTTGGGGTTCATCAGGACCAACTGAATGAAGTGACGTAGAAGGAGCAGCCCCAGGCTGGTTTGGCTCTTAGCCCTGCCTCCAGGCTGTCGTTAATGCTAGAGTGCTGTATCTAAGAACCAACACTGTTATTTGTTACGTTTCGGCATCTGAACTGACTCTGGTTGCTCGCTCCTCCTCAGCTGGGCCTTGCACTCCGCTACAAACCAAGCCAAGCCAAGCTACGGGATCGACATTCAGGTTTGGTTGGTTGGTTGTTTTTGCACGAAGGGAAGCAGAACCTGTAGCGATGTTTGGGTTTAAAGACTTGGCCAAGGTTGGGTGTAAGGGGTGGGAGCCACCAGCACAGCGCCTACAGAGGGTCCCGATGGGTCGGCACAGAAGGAGCCAAGCCCCAGGAGCAAATAAAAAGCTCACGTTTCAAAGAAAGGTTATATATGAAAGAAAACAACAACAACAACAACAAGATGCCTATTTTCTCCATTTTCCCTTTTTTTTTGAGAGAGAGAGAAGGTTCAAAAAGTGCAGTTGAGGCGGGAGGTGGAGCCAAACGGGACAGGGACGGGGAGCCCTACGGGGGAGGCGGCTCGGAAGCAGGACGCCCATCCCAACACGGTCATTTCATCGCGACTCAATCCGCTACCATTGCGATTCCCCGCCACGTTGTTCACTGGAGGGAGCCCAAAACCCGAGCGGATAAACGTGAGCTCGGAGAGCAAGGCGAGGCTCGGGAAGAGGAAGGGTTTTGGGGGGAGGTAATAAATTAAACGGCCGACTTTCGTCTTCGTTTTGTCGCTATCGTTCCTTTGTCACCTAAGTCTGACTCGGCCTCGTGCCCGGCTGCCCAACAGCTCGTGGTGGGAGCGGCTAACGGTGAGAGAGAACTGAAGAAGTTGAATGCTGTCAGTTTGGGAATGGCGTGTTATATTCATACACATAAAGTAGACAACCACATCACCCTCCATAGAAAACTAGTGCATGCAAATAACTCTTCCATATCATAAAACCCAACGGCTATGCAGGAGGAGAGAGGATATACTAGTGAACTGACATTGGCTAGAGGGAAATTAGTAGGTATTCGTCAACATCTTACCTCGAAAGCTAAATCAGTGCTTTGTATTAAGTTTTTTGGCAAACATACCGCGTTGCCATCCTTTTTAATTAACACATCACACCATGGAGGGAAGCAAATAAAAGCAGCATGCAGGCAAAAAGGAAAGAGCTGCGAGTGAGAAAAGAAAACGGCAGCAGGAAACAGTTCCGATGGCGAGGTCACCAACAGGAGAGGCGGCAGGTTAAATGGAGCAGCAGTAGTAGCAGTAGGTTTGCTTTTGTTTTGTTTTTTGCACCACCCTTTGTCCTCGATGCACGACACCAACAGTGACAGAAAGCAATCACAAAAGAGTCGGGTACTTGGAAATGGTCGGGGATGGATGCTATGTCTCCTGCACATGCTTCCACCAGAAGAGAAATCAAAGTGAAAATTAAAAGTTCCTTTCCACGTAAGGCACAGGACAAAAGAAACCCCATTCACGTATCAAGGCGAACACGAGTGTTTTCCTGGCTCTTTTGCTGATGCATCTACTGGACACGGTGACTCGAGCACATTTATCCATGACAGAAAATTCCACTGTCGTACAAAATGAATTGTTAATTCTAACTTTTATTCTTATACAATTTGCAGAGGAGAGTTGAATACGATTGCTCTATGTTTGAACGTCGGGAGGAGAGGGGCTATAATACAACCAAAACGTAGTGGTAAGTGGAGCAGGTACATGAAAAAATGAAGTCACGGAGGTGATTTTCCTACACACGTTGAGGAAATTATAGTATGCAAGCTGTCCTACACGGGAGAACAAAGGGAGACAGGAGCTCGTTAAGATGAGGAACAAAACATTGGCTGAAGGTTAAAAACGGACAGAGTGGTTTGTTTTGCAGCGAGAAAAAAGAGGCGGTGGATGGCGATTGGTGATACAGGAGAACGCTCAGCAACACTTGCTCTTCCAGCCTGTCACCCCACCTCCGCTGCTGATATCTACATTTTCACTGTTGGGCTCTTTTACAGGCGTCTGCAATGAAACAAGCGAGAAGGTTAGAGAGCTGCCGAGGCGTCGGGAAGTCCAGGTGGTGAGGGGACAAGAGGCAGGGGCTGCATCGAGATCGATGTTGCCACATCATAACCCGAATCAGGGGGCAAAGTGCTCTGAAGGACACAAGGAATGCTCCCTCCCTTTGCCAGCACAGCTGTGCAGGACAAGCCTATGGGGTTTTTTGTTGTTGTTGTTCCAAATCGACGCTTGAAAAGCTGGGGAAAGCCTCCCAACTCAGACCGCTCTGAAGTGGACAGGGATGATATCCAGCCTCTGCCTTCAGAACTGACACTCGGAGGAGGTAAATCCCAGGCAAACGCGGGTTGAGTTGTGCAAACTGAGGGCCTTGAAAGTGACAGAGTGACGGATGGATTGAGAAGGATATGGATTTTAAAGCAGGGCTGCTCAAAAGCATCTGCCTTCCACTCGTCAGGACGCTGAGGCCGTGCACACAACAGACTCATCTGCATCACAGCACGTAAACATGGCTGGGTCAAAGCACAGCTCTGGCCTGCTGGGTTTGATCAGATGATGGTGTCTATTTTCAGAAAATAACACTATACATTTGTGAGAATGCAGCATTCAGTCCCTTTGCTCCTCTTCTCGTTCTCTACCTCGCAGCCTTGCAACAGAGTTGCTCCCCATCCTGCCTCGTTATTCAGAGAAATGCACTGAGGTCAAAGTAAAAATGCAAAGGCCAGGAGGGTCAGCAGTGTGGAGATGGAGCTGATGGTAAGCAGGAAGGTGCAAATCAAGTCTTTGGCTATGGGAGAACATCAGCTGACTGAAAATCAACCCCAGAGCCACCTGCACATCCATATCCAGCTCAATCCAGCAACAGAA
>NW_024965654.1:73128-92292 GCF_019238085.1 Lagopus leucura
CCTGGGCAGCCTGGGCTGCTATGAAATGGGGAGGTTGGTGGCCCTGCGTGTGGCAGGGGGTTGGAGCTTCATGATCCTTGAGATCCCATCCAACTCGGGCCATTCTGTGATTCTGCAAGACAGCAATTTCAGTGTGACCTAATTCTTCCAATCTAGATGCCTGCATTTGTTGTGCTGTCAAACGCTGTCACAGATTACAAACAAATAAGTAGCTGAACTGAGGCCTGTGGTTGGTGGGTACAGCAGGAATGGGTTGACAGTTGGACTTGATGATCTTAGAAGTCTTTTCCAACCTCCACGATTCTATGAAATAAATTAATGAAAACCAGCCTTGACCTGGAGATTAGTGGAACCAGCTGAATATTCATTCAGGTGATAAATCTACCCAAATGGCTTACAACACCCCAAAATGATTAAAAGGCCACCTCCCACCAGGGAGGTGGTGGAGTCTCCTTCTCTGGAGATGTTCAAGACCTGCCTGGATGCCGACCTGTGCGACCTGCTGTAGGGAACCTGCTTTGGCAGGGGGGTTGGACACGATGAGCTCTGGAGGTCCCTTCCAACCCCTACAATTCTGTGATACAATTCTGTGATTCTGTTACCCAGCCAGACCTCTGATCTGAAAAAGGCCCCAGTCTCTGAATTCATTCACATCTTTGTAGTTTTTAGGAAGAGGGGATCTTCGCTCAGTGCTGCTGTTTCCCACCTGCAGTTGCCTTGGTGGAGCATTCAGAGCAATCTGGCTCTTGTTCTGGCCAAAACCACTGGGCAGTTCAGACACAGGCAGCCAAGTTCAGCATCACACAATTCAGAGCTATGAGAATCAACGACAGACACTTTCCTAACTTGAAATTCTCTTTGAAGTGCTCTCGCTTCCCTTCAAACAGGCAGACAAGTTGCAAGCAGGCAAGCTTCCTCTGTGCATCAGTTTCAAGCCTGAATATTAAAACTAGGTCAAGACTACAGCCTTTGAGAGCACCAAAACCTTCTCTCTCTACTCTAAAATCAGAGGTATATAGATAAACATAAGCTAACACCTACACGGTAATTCTGGAGATCATAACAAAAGTCAACGTTGCTGTAAGAAACTCTTTAAGAGCACCTGAGTGCAAAATTCAAGGGAAAAACATCAAGTGATGGAGGATAGAGGTGCTGTGAACTGTTTTCCATACACCTTTATGCTGTGCTATGAAGCAACCATAACCTTCCAATCCTCCACTGCCTCGTCACCTCATTAAAATAATTAACCTTCTTCAGAAGCAGAACATGAGGTCTGCTCCCCTCCAACAGAGAGGTCCCTGGCCTTGTCATTATGCACAGCACACTGCTGTAGTCAATGTCCCAACAGATGCACATGGGGATATTATAAAATGTCACTGCCACATTCAATAACACAAGGGACGGCGACTTAGCAGGAGCTTTACACATCTCAGACTTCACTCCCTGACTTCATCCAATGCATTCATTTAAATTATAGAATCATTCCAGTTCAAAAAGGTCTCAGATCACCAAATCCAACCCCAGCCCATCCCACCATGCCCACACCCTTCAGTGCCACATCCCCACAGTTCTGGAACACCTCCAGGGACGGCGACCCCCCCACCTCCTGGGCAGCTGAGCCAATGCTTGACCAAATAGTGCCCAGCAAACAGAAAGCTAGCAACTAAACACAGTGTTCCCTTGACCTAAGGACAATGACACTGCAAGGGGAAGAACTAAGATTTATGAGCTAAAAACATCTATCAGAGGTGCCTCACTATTGTCTGAAGGGAAAGATCTCTTACTGAAGTGAAGCTGTATCTACAGGAGCCCAGAACAACCTGGTTCCTAGCAACCTCTGGATGCAATGTATGATGGCCACCACGTCCAAAGGGGAAGGTGAAAGCTGCAACCAGTGGACTCGGTGCTTGTGGCACAGATTTGATCTTACGAGCTTGATCTGAGAGCTGCCACACTCCGTATCAGGGTTTGGGCAAAGTTCAGGAGATAACCAGAGCAAGGAGCACTTTCCAGTAAAATGGATGTAGACAGCAGGTCATGGATATCAAGCAACAGCTGCTCTCTGCACTTAAATCTATCACTGTTAATGTCTAAGCATCAATCCAGTTACAGAACCCCAGAGACTTTGTGCAGCTTGCCCCTCTCAAAGCACATTCCTTAGAGCAGGATGGAAACAGGATGCAAAAAAACCTGCTCAAAGCATGACAGCCACCAATTTCAGGTGCAGCAAGGCTACACTCACACTAAATACACTAACCTTGAGATCCCAGACTAACGCTCTGTCTCACCTTGGTGCAAGCATCTTGTCAGATAAGATGAGGGCAGAAGCCAAGGCAGAACCAGTTATGAAGCCTTCTCATCCTCTCCTCCTGCCTTCACCTCACCTGTAAGCATTCATTCAAGTTTTGCCTGGTGAAATCTGCAACACTCGGTGCTGGCAGAGCATGTTGAACAGGAAAACCTGCGGTGGCCATAAAGAGAGAATGGTGGCAAGGGGACAGGCACTCACCTCAGCACATTCCTCCCTGGAGTCACATGCAAGCACAGCTGCAACAGCAATGGAAAACACATCCCTGCTTGGAGAGACAAGCAAAGCTTCCTGCTGACACCACCTACACTGCTGCTCCAGTCAGTGAAACCACGTACAGCTGCAACAAGCAGTTACTTCTTCCAGAAGAAACAGAGGCCAAACCTTACACAGGGCTCCCACAAACAAAACAAAAGAAAATGAACAAAGGACCTATTTCAGTGATGTTTTATGCATACCGAGGGACTAAACAGACAATAAGGTTTTTATTCACAAGGTAGTAAGGAATAAAGGAAACAAAGCTCTAGCAAGAAATAGCACTTCCTTCAGAGCTGTTCCCATGCAGGAATAATCTCTCGCTGTCAGTCATTTGCATGGGCTGATCTAATTCCCTGCCATGACATCCTTCACTTGCTGACACGCTCCACCTAGGCATGGTGCAGACAGAGGGCTCTCATCACTGAAGCTGCCACATCTCCCCAGCAAATCCCATTGGGTGTCACACCTGAATTCACAGCAAGACTTCAGCAAAAAGAAAAAATAAATCAGCAATTCATTGCAATTCTACTCTGAAGAGCCAAGCACGTGCACTGAGTGTGGTGAAGTTTGATGACATTTGATTGAATTGGTTTTTTCTGTGTGTCTCAGCCTGCTTATGCTATATTTGTTGGCACCAAAATAAACAGGGTACGCAAATCTGCTTTCCTGTCCACTGCTTCCATTTATGAAACAGAAGATTCGTCACTGCTTGCTATAATGGTAACGCTATCCTCAAGTGACATACAAACAAAATTCAAGTTCACACTTACCCTGGCTCATTTATACCCACCAGACTGACAAGAAAGCTAATACACAAACAAAGGCGAGTGGATTTGTCTTCTCTGCTACAGAAAGAGCACCAACTTTGCCAAAGCAGTGCGTTTCAGGGCTCTGAGGTCATGAGAAGATCCAGCCAGTGAATGCAGTAGGAGCTCAAGAAGAGAGCAGAAGCTCTCTGCCTTCACAGCTTCTGTGACTCACTGAATGCAGGAACTAAGCCGGGTTACTTTTTGTTTCAATAATTAAGAACTCCCCACTGCTAGGCCTAACGAACGAAGCCATGAGACCACAGCTTACGTGTTCAGACCGAGCACGGCGCGCTCTCCCAGCTGAACCCACTGACCTACATTTGATTGCTTTCAGCCATGCCAGCCGTTGGAAGTCACAAAACACACAGAAGCAAAGTACAGGTAACGTGCCAGCCCTTCCAACTCTCAACAGCAAAACTGAGCCAGAAACTCTGCTGTAACTCCCAAGCCAATTTTGATCTCTGTCAGCATAAACCATCAATATTTGAGAACGGGAAGTCTGCAATAATTTATATGCAATGCACACTACCATCTCTACAGCAGGAAGCACTGCAGCCTAGAAGCACCGGTCCCACGGACCCGGGTGGGAGATAAGCTGGTGACCCAGACCTTTCTGCATGAGTTTTCAATGCAGGATCACTGCTGGAGGACACGCCTATCATTTCCTACCCAGCCTGCAAAGAATAGCATTGTGCTTAGTGTTAAATATAGTACGTACAAACTGAAGTTTCACTGCTTCTACTGCAGCAGCACCAGTCAGCAAAGCTGTGATGAACACAGCCACCATAGGATTCAGGACGTTCCCACTCGCCGAGTATCAGCTTATACATTTATTCTGCTCAGAGAATCACCAAAGCTCTCCCAAGGCAGACCAGAGGCCATGAAACTCTCCTATGATGAAAGGTTGAGGGAACTGGGCTTGTTTAGCTTGGAGAAGAGAAGGATCCAGGGAGACCTCGCTGAGGCCTTCCAGTACTTGATGGGAACAAGAGGGGGAACGGCTGTTTGTGAGGGTGGACAGTGATAGGACAAGGGGGAATGGTTTTAAACTGAGACAGGGCAGGTTTAGGTTGGATCTTAGGAGGAAGTTTTTCCCCCAGAGGGTGGTGAGGCACTGGCACAGGTTGCCCAAGGAGGCTGTGGATGCCCCATCCCTGCAGGCATTCAAGGCCAGGCTGGATGTGGCTCTGGGCAGCCTGGGCTGCAGGTTGGTGACCCTGCACACAGCAGGGGGTTGGAACCAGATGAGCGTTGTGGGCCTTTGCAACCCAGGCTGTTCTATGATTCTGTGATTCTATGAGTCTCCCTTGGATACCTCAGCTTGCTGCGTGCTGCAACAAGGCTGGCTACACCTCCCCTGCACTAAGCCTATTATTGCAGCTCCCATAGTCCACACCTAGTCTGCAAATAGGCACCTCACTGCAATACTGCTGGTGCATGCTGTCTCACGCGTACCAATGTGAAGCACAAAACCCAACCAGCCAGCCAGCAGAATCTTAGTTTTTGCCAGAAATCTGAGCAGCTTAAAAATAAATAACATCTGTTCTGTTGTTTACTGGCAAGATCAAAAACTTCGGTTGAGATGAAAGCTCTTCACAACACGCTTAATGAAACTGAGGCATTGGTGGGACTCATTTAGCCAACAATTAGACAGCTATATTTAAGCTACACATCTCTGCCTCCTCTAAAGTGACAGAGGCACACGCAGTGCCACGCTCCAATGGGTGGGAGTCCTCATTTCTTTGCCCCAGTTACAGGAGGAGCCCAGACAGTTAGCTTGTGCTGACTGCTCTGCTTGTACCAAGCATCAGGAGCACATGAAATTAAGATCGCTACCTAAGGAACTGCTAAGTAGATACTGCTGCCAGCACAGTCAACTTTCTTCTTGATTATGAAAGCTCAGACATTTATTATAGACCTGCAGTGGTGAAGTCCATAAGGTCCAGAAGTGCAAACACGTTTGTTAAGTACGAGGAAGCCAGCTGCCACTGAGGTTTGGTGGGCAGAAGACCAAGGGGCAAGACCACGCCAGAAGAACAGGAAGCAGAAAGATGCCACTTGGCACTTCAGCCACTGCCAGCCACCAGGACATTAATTCAAAGGCCATCTAGCCCAACAACTCCATCAGTGCTCACAGCAACATCAGCCTGACCTTGAATATCTCCAGGGTTGGGGCACCCACCATCTCTCTCTGGGCAAGCTGTGCCACTGCTTCACCACCCTTACCATCAAAAAAGATAATTTCCTTATACTGAGGCTAAATCTTTTCTCTTTTAGGTTGGATCCACTTTCCCTTGTCTTAAAATCCAGCTATCTGAAGGCTGATAACTCAGCATCTTAAGTAAAATGAATCGCCTTTGCTCTAGAAGATCAGGATGGCGGTAAAGTCAGGTGAATCACAGAATCACAGAATCACCCGGGTTGGAAGGGACCCCAAGGATCATGTAGTTCCAACCCCCCTGCCTAGCAGGGCCACCAAACATACACATTCAGATCAGGTTGCCCAGGACCCCGTCCAACCTGGCCTTAAACACATCCAAGGACGGGGCATCCACAACCTCCCTGGGCAGCCGGGCAGGTGAAGCCACAGCCACCCGAGCACAGACAAAATTCTTCCTTCAGGACAAGGTGCAAACTGTTGAGGGAATTCAGCCATAGTGGAACAAAAACAAGAGTTTGAGACAAATCCATGACAGTTTCAATCAACTTTCCAATAACCTCATAAACCAAAGGACAGGTGAGTAAGAGGTCTCTCTTGGCTTGTAGTCACACCTTCTAAGGGCTCTGGAGCTCAGGTTCTGGGCCAAGGGTGCCTCTAGCTAAAGCTGAAGACTGCAGTACTCCCAGCACAGCAGCATGCCTTGCCAGGATCACATCACCTGGAAGAGATGCTTCCATTCCACCAAGTGCTTCAGCAGGCCTGGGGGCTGCAGAGCTGGTCATCAGCCTGAATATGAGTAAGACAGCAGCTCGAGCAGCATCCTGAAGGAAAAAGTTGTGCGAGTACGGATGTGAGTGTGGGTATTCCATCCTTAGCAGCAGCAGGCCTCACTCAGGGAGTGTTAAGTCTACTTAGGAAACAAGACAAAAGCAGGCATTTCTCTGTGTCACGCAGTATGAAAGTCATGATCCCAGTGGGAAAAAGCCTCAAGTTGTTTGAACTACAGAAAGTAACACAAAAGCAACAAGACTTCTAGTTACACCCACAGATTTCTAGTTACACCCACACAGAGGAGAATATGCCTCACAGTTAAGCTGTACCAAAGCACCCAACACTGAGGAAGCCCTGCAGCAGCTCCAGCCCCTCTCCAGATTCCCCACTGTTAAAAAGGGAGCAGAGCAAACCCTTCAAGTGTTTATCAATGGGTTCTTTAATGAAATATCAATATTCAAGGAGAGAAAAGACGAAGCATTTCCGCATCCGAGGGATAAAGAGGAGAGGTCTAACAGACTTTTCAAACAGGCAGATCATAGAATCACTAAGGTTGGAAAAGACCTCCGAGATCCCCAAATCCAACACTCCAACCCAACATGGCCACTGCCCCGTTCCTCAGTGCAACATCCCCACAGTTCTGGAGCACCTCCAGGGATGCTGACCCCACCACCTCCCTGGGCAGCTGTGCCATTGCAGCACCACTCTTAGGGGAGAAATGTTTCCTAACATCCAACCTGAACCTGGCACAACTTAAAGCCATCACCTCTTGTCCTATCTGTAGTTATCTGGGAGAAGAGACTGACCCAAAACTTGAAACCTTTCCAGATGTTGAGAGCAAGAAGGTTCCCCCAAGCCTCCTCTTCTCCAGACCCAGCAATCCCAGTTCCCTCCCCATAAGACTTGCTTTCCAGAACCTTCACAGCTCCCTTGCCCTTCTCTGGACACAATGGAGAAGTCATAAAGCAAGCACTCCACTGCTCCCCCCAAGCTGTGCTCATTGCTCAGCAAGGCACTACAAAACCCTCCCTGGTCTCTAAATTAAACGCATCTTCATCCCTCCTTGCCCAGCCCTGAGCAAGTTTTCTACCAACATCAACAGCCATTTCATCACCCAATGACCATGGATTATGCACACAGACTCACAAGAGGCTCCAAATCTGAAACACATTTCAGCCTAGAGTGAAAGCACTAATATTTGCTATGTGCCCTTCCTGCTGAAACCACAACTCAGCCTCTGCACGTCTTCTCATTTCACTTCACACCTTTAGGCTGCAGGCAGGCACATCAGCTCAAGGACGGGCAAAGGAGGTGTGCATCAACAAGGAGCTCAGCAGCATTCTCAGAGTTTCCATCCTGGGGCAGCAAGAGAGCACAGCAGCCAAAACAGCAAGCTTTATCCCCGTGTTTATTATCAGTAACTCCTTTCTTTCCTAATATTAATATATTATGTAATGGGGCTATCAAACAACACAGTTCTGCACATTCTTGGCATCAAGACTTTCCCCTGTTCAGAATGAGATACACAGTGATCAAATCTCAGAATCACACCGGTTTTTAATCAATCTCTTTGGATTTGCAGGATCATTTACACCCCACAAGTTGCAGCTGCTCTCTGTTTCTGTTCTTCACCTACTATACATTCAGTGTGGGTTATGACCCAGGAAAGCATTACTTAAATCAATAGTATTTGAGGGGGGGGGAACTCAAAATGACTACATATTCTTTGTTCTCTTAGTACCTTACTAGAAGTAGTCAGGCTTCAGGGGAAAACACAGCTTGTGACTCACCTCAATTTGCATTTTACTTCATCAAACAATTGCAATTAGGCGACCAAGTTTGATTTTGACATTCATGCCTTCAGACTGACATCCCTGAAAGGGGAGCCCTTTCCACCTGCTTCTATCACAGAACCAAAGGGCAATGCTTCACCTGCTGTCCCTGAAGCACTTCCCAGTGTGCTCCTGCAGAGCTGACAGGTCACTTGGCAATGGCTCACTTCCAACTGTCATTAACCTGACGCGTTGAAGGCTGATGAAAATCAGAGTCACTCAGGTTGGAGAAGACCTCTCAGATCCTCAAGTCCAACCCCAGCCCACCCCACCATGCCCACATCCCTCAGTGCCACATCCCCACGTTCCTTGAACACCTCCAGGTTTGGTGACCCCACCACCTCCTGGGCAGCTGTGCCACTGCAGCACTGCTCTTTATGAGGAGAAATGTTTCCTAATAGCCAACCTGAACTTCCTCTGGCACAACACGAGGCCATCGCCTCTCATCCTATCAAACAGACAAAAGAAATATAAGATCTCAAGCACGTATCGATTGAAAAGTACTCATACTGACCTTTTTTGAATTGAAAGCAAAGAGGCAGGAGTGCAAGCACTGAGTTAAGTGGTGTTTGGGGATAGGTGGGAGCAACGGCACAGCCGTGGAAGCAGCTCTCACTGATCCAGCCCAGCTGCAGAGCACCCAAACACAGAACCCGACAGTCGCTTTCTCACAAATAAACACTGGCAAGGATTCTTGCACCACAGAATTACTGAAGAGCCATTCAAAACAAACACAGCATGTGATAGGCGAAGGCTACTCTAATGTACTCACTTTCTACCTGCAAACAGCAAGGCAGCACTGGAGACAAGGGCCCTGCTCTCGTCAGGGAGGTTACGATGACTTAGGGATTCTTGCAGAAGAGCCATCTGGATTATTTATAGTGCCACTAGGCAGGGCAGTGCAATCATTCACACACGGACCTCATGGCACCCAGAAGCTCAACTGCTGTTTTTGCAGGAAATATCAGGCTGAAGTGATTCAAAGTCAAACATTACAACGTACCAAATCACAGCTCTAGGAAATTATACCCAAACTGCCAGCCAGCATCATGCCCAATCAGTTCTAAAGATGTGCACAGATGAAAGAAAGCGTATGGAAGTTGCCAAGGTGAAGTGGAAATGCATATTATTGTGCCTTTATTTATAAGCATAGACAAGTCTACTATAGAATTAAACATTCCCTCCCTGCACAAAGGCAACAGTCTTTCTATACACAAGCAGGTTTCTTTGACATCTGCCTTTCCCTGCAAAGGCTGAACCAGCCCCTGCTCACAGCCATTGGTACTGCACGCATTTTACACACCTCCCAATCTCAGGTTCTTGATGGAGCTCTCTGAAAACACCAAAGCATGAATCAGAGCTAACAAGCTACCAATTTATTTTTAAACACAAAGAGAGATTCACCAATAAGCCATTCACCTTCAATGTCATCTACTGCGTGCAGAAGCGATACAGGAATGGCACTTCCTTGTTGCTACAGGTCAAAGACTCCTGCAAAACCAGCCCTGTGCACCGACTGCACCAGGAGCTGCCACAGCAGTCACCTCTGCATTCCTGCACCACCAACGTTACCACTGCAACAGAGGAAACCCTGAGAAAGTCTGAAAACCAGAGCTACCAGCAGCAGTGTGAGAGAACCCGTTTTCAGACAGATTGCTCAATCACTGGGCTGTAACAACGCAGAGAGCAGCTACCCGGGGAGGTGACTGAACCCACTGTAAGAGTTCACCAGCTTCCCTTCACGAGTGGGCTGCCTTTTAAAGGTGTTCATCTACAGTCTCCATTTCAACTGGCATCGCCTGCACGCACACCTTCCCATCAGGTTTCCTTATCAAACAACCACATACAGAAGAACTCAGGAAACAAACCACTTAATGTATCTTCATACAGCTAATACCACATAGAAAACCTATTTGCCCCCCAAAATCTGCTCCATTCCACCGTGAAGATGGAAGCACGACCCAACTCATGTCCACAGTCACCATAGCTAGACTTCTACTTGGAAGTTTAGGAAATAGAACTCATTTTTAGCATACATGTTCTACGAACAGTTACCTACTCCAGAAATACCAATGGGGATCAATCTGCTGATAAATGCTTCCAAAGCCTGCTGCTGCACATTCGTCTATCAGCCTGGTAATATTCTGCCTGAAAGCTTAAAATTTGCAGTGGTTAAGCCCAAGGACTAATTATTAAAGTCACTGGCCATTAGAACAGCTCTCTGGAGCAACAGCCACTGCTGACTTCACAACCCAAGACACCAACTATTTTTAACTGAGAATGGAAACGAACCTTCCCAGAGAACTCCAAATACCACGCCACGTGATCTGGGCCAGAACTTGACAAGCAACACAGAATTACACTATGGCCCTGGCAGCAAAAGAAATACAGCCTTCAACAGCCAAAGTATGAGATGTCAAGAGACAAGATGAAGCCACCATCGTGACCCTACCAAAACAACCCCTCAGCAAAACTGCAGATTGCAGCCTGAAGAGTCTTCAGACGACTGTCTCTTGGCACATTGCTGCCCTTCAAACCCAAACATGCCTTATTTAACTTCAAATTATTCAAGTTTTGTCTATGAATGCCTTTTTACATTCTATAATCCTGGCTATAGTTCTCATGGTGACATTTGGGCACCAACAGGGAAGAACTGGCATGTGTGTTCTACTACCCTTGGACAACAGCTGCATTGCCTGATAGTATACTTACAGTATTAAATGTGGATGTTGGTGGCCCTGCATATGGCAGGGAGGTTGGAGATTCATGATCCTTGAGGCCCCTTCCAACCCAGACCATTCTGTGATTGGATTTGCATCAACCACACAAAGCCAGATCCAATTCAAACCAACAGAAACATTCCCTTTGCTTCCGACACGTGGTTGGTGCTTACACCCATCACACCACCACAAGATACCACGGGGGCTTTGATTCTCTTTGATTGCCCCCAAAAAGCATTTGCTAAGAACCGCTCATCTCATCTGATTTGCAAAACAAGATGGTGTCAGGGGATCCCCGAGCGGTTTTAATAACAAAAGGCTTTAAAAGCTCACCTAGCCTCAACCCCTGTCATAGAGACACCTCCTTCTGGGGCTGCCCAAAGCCCCATCCATGGCTCTGCCTGGGCGCTGCCAGGAATAGGCTGCCCAGAGCTGTGGGTGCCCCATGACAGAGCCTCACTGCCCTATGAATAAAGAATGTTAGCCAGCTAACGTTCAACCTGAACATCCCTTCTTTCAATCTAAACCCATCGACCCTTTACCCTATCGCCACGAAAAAAACCCTTCCCTTCAAGAATCCAGATGAAAAACAACAAAATATCGTGCAAAAAAAAAACAACCAACCAAACAAAAAAACCCAACAAGCAGAAAGGCCCTTTAGGCACAAGGCCTCCCGAACGGCGTTACTTCCAAAGGGAAATCTCCGCACACCCACAGGGGACCGCGGAGGGACGGCACTGACCGATGGTGGAAATGAAGGTGGTGTTGAAGGCATCGTCGGAGAAGCGGAAGAGCACGCAGGTCTTGCCGACCCCCGAGTCCCCGATCAGCAGCAGTTTGAAGAGCAGGTCGTAGGTTTTCTTCGCCATGGGGAGCGGCTGCGGCCTCCTCCCGCTCGCCCCCCCCCGCACCCAGCGGCCGCCCCGGCTCCCCCCCTGCCGGCAGCAGCCCGGCCCGCGCCGCTCGCTGAGGGCGGCGGCGGAGAACGACGACGACGACGACGACGAAGAGGAGGAGGAGGAGGGAGGGAGGAGGAGGAAGGAGGCCCACAAAATGGCTTCCCGCCGCGCTCCTCGCGCCCGCTGCTGCTTCTCCTCACGGGGAGACGGCGGCGCTCGGCCTCATAACCCCGCGGGTCGGCTCTGCTCGCTGCGGCCCGGCCCTCGCACGGCGGCGGCTCCTCAGCGGCGCCCGGTAAGCGCGCAGGCCGCCAGGCGAGGCCGTGACGTCAGCATGCACGCACACACGCACGGACGCACGCGAGCCCCGCCTCCCCTGTGTCAGGCCATGGGCTGCGAGCCGATGACGTCACGGAGGAAGGGCGAAGTCTCTCGCTCGAGGCGGAAGTCCCACCTTCCCGTTCATGCGATTGGTTGCAGGTCCTGTATCTCTTTTCTCCAGACAGGGGAGTGGGCGGGGCGGAGTGCTCCCCCTGCTGGCGGGGTGAGGCGGGGCGGACTGAGCGCTGCCTGGGTTTTCTCCCTGGGTCTCCTCGGTGCCCCACCCGGTGCTGCGGCGCAGGCCGTGGCTCCTCGGCCATTACAGAGCTCTTTGCTGTATGGAGAATCACACATCACAAAATGGCCAGGGCTGGAAGGGACATCAAGGATCATGAAGCTCCAAATCCCCCACCACAGGCAGAGCCACCAACCTCCACATTTCATAGCAGCCCAGGCTGCCCAGAGCCCCATCTAACCTGGCCTTGAACACCTCCAGGGATGGACGGGGCATCCATGTGGGCAGCTGTTCCAGCACCTCACCACTCACAGTAAAGAAGTTATAAAGTCATAGAATATCCCCAGTTGGAAGGGACCTGTGAGGATCATGGATCCAACTCCTGCACACAGGGACACCTGTATCCAAACCCTTTGTCTGGTCAGGAGCAGTGTGCAATTGTGTCCTCAGCACCACCAGGTTTTAGGCAGGTTTTCCTTCTCTGACAGAAGACCTTCTGACATCCCACCTGAGCTTCCCTTGACTCAGATTTAAGCCATTCCTTTGGGACGTATCCCCACACCATCCAAAAATCCCAAAGATTTGTTAGAAAAACAACTCACGCTGTGCCTCAGAAGGAACCTCTGCTCAGTGATGGATGCACGCTGATCTTGGACTGGTTATCAGGAAATATTTCTTCTCCAATAGAGCAGTGATGCAGTGGCACAGCTGCCCAGGGAGGTGGTGGGGCCACTGTCCCTGGAGGTGTTCCAGAACCGTGGCGATGTGGCACTGAAGGATGTGGGCATGGTGGGATGGGCTGGGGTCGGACTTGGGGATCTTGGAGGTCTTTTCCAACCTGAACGATTCTATGATTTTTATCATAGGGTCACAGGGGTTGGAAGGCACCTCTAGGAATCATCAAGTCCACCTCCCTGCTAAAGCAGGTTCCCTACTGTAGGTTGCACACAGGAAATTGTCCAGATGGCTCTTGAATATCTCCAGAGAAAGTGACTGTGAAGGTGAAAACAGGATCCAGCTTGCAGCTGGCCCCCAAAGAATTGCTAGGACAAGCAGATCACTGGAGGTTTGCACCAATTTGTATAATAACCTCTTTTACCAGAGGGTTTAGTTTACAGTGAAGATCCAAGAAATTTTATCTTTTAGGCTCCAAGAGATGAAGTAACTTGACATTTGGAGCTCTTAGAGCGGGTCCAGAGGAGGGCACTAAGATGATCAGAGGGCTGGAGCACCTCTCCTATGAAGAAAGATTGAGGGAACTGGGCTTGTTTAGCTTGGAGAAGAGAAGGATCCAGGGAGACCTCACTGAGGCCTTCTTGTACTTGAAGGGAGCGTACAAACAGGAGGGGGAACGGCTGTTTGTGAAGGTGGATAATGATAGGACAAGGGGGAATGGTTTTAAACTGAGACAGGGGAGGTTTGGGTTGGATATGAGGAGGAAGTTTTTCAGCCAGAGGGTGGTGAGGCACTGGAACAGGTTGCCCAAGGAGGCTGTGGATGCCCCATCCCTGCAGGCATTCAAGGCCAGGCTGGATGTGGCTCTGGGCAGCCTGGGCGGCTGGTTGGTGACCCTGCACACAGCAGGGGATTGGAACTGGATGAGCATTGTGGGCCTTTTCAACCCAGGCCCTCCTATGATTCTATGGTTCTATGCAAACAAAGAGTATTTTCTCCCTGGCCTCTAGGACTGACCCTGATGTTGATGTTACCACAAGGGATCCAGTCCCACGGAGTCATAGAACTGTCAAGGTTGGAAATACCTCTAAGAACATCATGTCCAACCACCAGCCCACCCCCACCACATCCACTGATATCCTTCAGTGCCACATCCACATATTTCTTGAACACCTCCAGGGACAGTGATTCCACCATGGCTCTGAGTACCTGAGCTTCCAATACCTGGCCACTCCTTCTGAGAAGAGTCCTATAAGTCGTTAGAAGACACTCTGTCAAGGACAGTCATACTCTGTGCCTGTTCATTAAATTCTGGTCTAGAGATCATCATCACAAGGCTGGTGAATTTGGGTATGTTCAGTGAGAGGCAAAGCCATTCCCACAACTCCCTCCACCACATCCTTCCAAAGATTTCCTTCCTGATACCAGGAGGGTATCAATCTGATGTGTTAACTGAGGAAAAGGGAGGTGAGAGGCGATGGCCTCAAGTTGCACTTGGGGAGGTTTAGGTTGGATATTAGCAAACATTTTTTCTCCAACAGTGGTCAGGCATTGGCTCAGGGAGGTGGTGGGGTCACCGTCCCTGGAGGTGTTTCAGAACCATGGGGGTGTAGCACTGAAGGATGGGGGTCAGTGGGCATGATGAAGTGGGATGGACTTGGACTTGGGGATCTTAGAGGTCTTTTCCAACCTTCATGATTCTATGATTCTATGAAAGCAAGAGCCAACAGGATTCAGCAGCCTCTCCTCAGTTGAACACCCAAGGTTGCAACACTACACTGAAGGTTCATTGCCCATGAGATCTTGCTGTGGGGAGGGGAAAAGTGAATCACAAGTTGTGCAACAGTATTTGTGTTTGGGAAGGTCTGCTCAAACAGAGCTGCAACACTCTGGGTTTGGTGGTGAGTAAATCCTCTCACAAAGCTGGACCCAGCCCTGCATGTACACAGGGATGGGAAAGATCTTTGTCATCCAGGAGACATCACCAGCCCCATGGCCTCAGCACACAGCTTTGTTTTCTGGAGCCAGGGCAGGAGCAGACATGGTTTCTGGCCCCCTAGAATGGGCCCCAGAGTCGCTTGCAGCTCCCACAGATTTGGGAACTGCTAGAACGGGAAACCACAAAGACAGGCTGTGGATGCCCAATCCCTGGCAGTGCCCAGAGTCAGGCTAGATGGGGCTTTGGGCAGCCTAGTTTGGTAGGAGGTGTCCCTGTGGCAAGGGTTGGGGCTGGGTGGGCTTTTAGATCTCTTCCAGACCATTCTGGTTTTCTGTGACTCAGCAAGGTCAGGATCCTCCTTGGGGCAGGCATTAACAGCCCCAGATGCTCAGCATGCTTTCTGAGGAGGAGCAGAAAGGAGCTGAAATGACTCTACCTCCTGCCATGCAGCGTGGTGCCAGTGTTTGGAGGATGGGCTGGAGCTCAGTGTGGCTGCTGCCATAGCTACTGGTGGGGTCAGGGCTTCACCAGCTGGGTTCCTGCTTTCTTGCCTCTTCCCACATCTGTGCCCCAGCCCAGCTGCAGCGGAAGGCCAGAGAAGAAGAGGAACAAGAAAGCCAGCTCTATGCCTCTGAAAAGAGACTGTCTCTTCCCAAATTCTGTCCTCACAGCCACCCTGGCATCAAGAGCAGAAGTACAGAAGTGCTTCATCAGCACTTGAAGGCAGCAGGAAGGATGCAGAGGTCACACAGAGCCCAGCCAGCATGCAGCAGAGGGGCACAGACTGCCAAGGACATCCTGTGAGCCCAAGGTTGAGCTTTGTGCACTCTGAGCACTCAACCAATTCCGGGCATCCCCCCTTTCTGAGATGCCGTCTGCTGGGAGAGGCAAAGCTTCTGCCCTCACTGCATTGCTGCTCTGCAGTAATGCTGGGTCATGATCCTTCTCCCAGAGCAAACAGCTCGGCATTGTTGTCACTAGTGCTTTGCAGAGCCAGTCACCGCCTTGTTTTCTGAGGTTTCCACCAGGGAGGGGCACAGAAATTCGAACAAGGGGCTGCGTGGGGTGATGGACAGCATAGAATCATACAATCGTAGGCTCACAGATTTATTTCGGCTGAAAAAGACCCTAAGATCAAGCACAACCTGCACAACACGGGCAGTGGGGTCGGTGTTTCTTGTAGAGAGGTTTGAGATCACTGAATGACAGGCTGTGCAGAAGCACATTAGCAATTAGTCAGTGATTATCTAAGATGAGGATAAAATGGTACTCCCTGGGGGTTGGGTAGAAGTGTCTCCTTCCACTGAGGGTGTTTATTCAGTTTAAAGGAAAGTTTGGATGGATCTCAGGAAAGAATGGGAAATCCTCAGCACACATTTAGTGCTGTACAACCAGAGCTCTGCCTCTTTAAACTACATCTTGCCAGCAGATTATTAAATCCTTTAATCTCTGAGCAACGACGCCAATCTGGTTGCCTTACAGACGTTGCTCACACCACATCTGTTGAAACCCCAACCCAAGATAAAAGCCCAGAGCCTCCCACATGACTGTCAGCAGCCCCTCCTCCCCTGTCCCTGCTCCCCTGGGGTGGCATCAGAGATGAGGAGGGAACAGGGGATTAGGGAGAGATGGGAACAGCCCCGAGCCCCATGTCCTGGTGGTTGTCCAGCCATGGGATCATAGAATCATAGAATCATTCAGGTTGGAAAAGACCTCTCAGATCCCAAGTCCAACCCCTACCCAGCCCACCGTGCCCACTGCCCACGTCCCTCAGTGCCACATCCCCACGTTCCTTGAACACCTCCAGGGATGCTGACCCCACCACCTCCCTGGGCAGCTGTGCCACTGAATCACTGCTCTTTCGAAGAAGGAATGTTTCCCAATATCTAAAGTGATTCGTCCCATGTAGAGCTGCTGTGTTACCACTGATGGCTTCTCTTCCGAGGACATCCCAAGGCTTTTATGAAGGAGCTGTGCATGGCAGGATCTCCTCCTTCTCTCCCCTCCACCAGGAGATGCACCCGTTGTTCATCCCACTGCTGTCAGCATCTGGGGGTCATTCTCAAAATGGGAAGTTTCCTTTAATTATACATCTAAAGGCTGGAAGTGATTGGAGCTCAGCATTCCAAGTTGGCTCCCTTACTGAAGCCAAGTCTAATAATAGAAGAGTCAGCTGCCAGCAAAATGATCCATCCCAAATCCAGTCTTAGTTTAAGCTGTACTTGCCCCCCTAGCCCCCTGCTTGTGATATGGGGTAAGTCCATCCAAGTGATTCCCCTTTTGCCCCTGTGTTGTGCTGTGGGAGCTCTGCTCTCAGTTCCCAACCTGAGCCCAGCCATGCAAATCCATGGGAAAAGTCACCCAAAAAGCCCCCTCTGATCTCAGCCTGAAGGGTTCAGCCATAGCCAAGGCCATGGCCCATCACACCCAACCACCCAGCTGAATGCTGGGGAAGGTGTAGCATCTCAGGATCATCCTTGGGGTCCTAGAGTTGATCACAGCATCCCAGAGATGACCGTCGTGGCTCACATGTCACAGTGGTGTCCTCGGGATGGCAGAGGTGTCTCGGGGCTGACTGTGGTACCCAACATCAATCAGTTTTCCAAGGGCTGGGTATGGTCCCCAAGGATGTTTGTGCTGCCCCAACAGCAGCTGTGACCCAGGGATGGCCATGATGTCCCGGGATGGCCATGGGGAGGTGCCACCATCACCATGTCCCCCCAGTGACATTTTTGCTCTCAGGGTGGCCTTGTGCCCACAGCGAGACCCGGCTCTGTTGGGACAGCCCTAGGGCCATGCCACCGATCCTGGCCACAAGCGATGCATCCTGGTCCCCTGCTGACACCTGCGGGTGAGCAGGCGTCCCTGCATGTCACCGTGTCCCACAATGTCACCATGCCCCTCAGTGGCACCCTGCCTCTGCATGTCACCGTGTCCCTTCATGTCACCATGTCCCTTCATGTCACCGTGTCCCTTCATGTCATGTCACTTTGCCCCTACATGACACTTTGTCACTACAGACCACCCCATCTGAACATGTCATCCCATCCCTGCTCATCTCCTTCCTACGTCACATCTCTCGGCATGTCACCCTGTCCCTCTGTGTCACTTTGTCCTTACATCATGCCCCTCCTACATCTGGGACCCTGACCACATCAGGACCCCCCAGCACTGCTGTGCCTGGGCACAAGGACCCCGAATCTCCCCTGAATCCCTCCATCATCCCCTCCATCCCTCCTCCACCTCCCTCCTCCACATCCCCCCACTCTCCCTCCATCCCTTCTTCCCCATTGGGGCCATGCCCTCAGGGACAGAGACAAGCACTGGGATTACACCAAGCAGGTCTGCCTTTGGGAGCCAATACCCTCATTAATTAATTAAGGGATAATCTCTGCTTCCAGGGAACAGGCGGCTGCCGAGACTTGATTAGTCACAAGAATGTTTAATCCCCACCCCAAGCTGCTGGCTGCCTCTTCCAGAGGTGCCAGGGATGATTCCTGAATATACAGGGCAGGGGGGTGAAGGCAGCTTACATCCCACATCCCAAACGTCCCATCCCACATAAGGTACCCTGCATCCCCTATTCCCATCCTGCACGGTGTCCAGTATCCTGCATGCCACAAGCTGCATCCCATATCCCAAATCCTGTATCCTGCACCCTACATCCCAGTCCTGCATCCCAATCCTGCATCATGTTCAGCATCCCGCATCCCATTCCTGCATCCCAATCCTGTATGATTTTCAGCATCCTGCACCTCATTACCTCATCCCATTCCTGCATCCCATTCCCACATCAAGTTCAGCATCCCGCATCCCATTCCCACATCCCATTCCTGCATCCCGTTCCCACATGATGCTCAGCATCCTGCATCCCATTCCCACATCCCATTCCTGCAGCCCATTCCCACATCACGCTCAGCATCCCGCATCCCATTCCAGCATCTGATTCCTGTACCCCATTCCCACATCCCATTCCTGCAGCCCATTCCCACATCATGCTCAGCATCCCGCATGCCCTTCCTACATCGCAGTCCCGCATCCCATTCCTGCATCCCAATCCCGCATCACGTTCAGCATCCCGCACGCCATTCCCACGTGCCGTTCCCTCACCCCCCCACCCCCCCGCACAGAACTACAGCTCCCGACGTGCTCAGCCCCAGCCAGAACCGCGGCCGTCTCTCCGCGCGCGCGTGCTCTCGCCAGCTCGTGCGGACGCGCGCCCGCGTCCCCGCGCCC
>NW_024965655.1:0-1114 GCF_019238085.1 Lagopus leucura
CCATCAACCATCTACCCATCATCTGAATAACTCAATCCATCCAACATCTGCCGATCTGCATTCATCCATTCATGCATCCATCGAACATCTGAAGAGCTCCATCCATCCATCTATCCAACGTCTTAAGAGCTCCATCCATCCATTCATCCATCCATTCGTGCATCCATCCATCCAGCCATCCATCCATCCGTAATCTCAGGAACTGATATCATCCATCCATCATCATTTGGGCTCCATCTATCCATCCATCCATCCAACATCTGATGAGCTCCAGCCAGCTAGCCAGCCAGCCAGCCAGCCAGCCAGCCAGCCAGCCATAGTCTCACGAACTGATATCATCCATCCATCATCATTTGGGCTCTATCTATCTATCCATGCAATGTCTGAAGAGTTCCATTCATCCATCCGTCCATCTGAAGTGCTCCATCCATCCATCCGTCCGTCATCTCAGGAGCTCCATCCATTCATCCATCCAACATCTGAAGAGCTCCATCCATCCACTCATTCAACATCTGAAAAACTTCATCAATCCATTCATCCAGCATCTGAAGAGCTTCATCCATTCATCCATCCATCCATCCATCCATTCATGCATCCATCCATCCAGCCACCCAGCCAGCCATCCATTCATCCATTCATAATCTCAGGAACTGATACCATCCATCCATCATGATTTGGGCTCCATCCATCCATCCATGCAACATCTGAAGAGCTCCATCCATCCACTCATTCAACATCTGAAGAGCTCCATCCATCCATCCCTACAGCATCTGAGCAGCTCCAACCGTACATCCATCCATCCTCTGAAGAGCTGAATCCCTCCATCCATCCATCATCTGAAGTGCTCCATCCATCCTTCCATCATCTGAAGAGCTCCATCCATCCATCATCTCAAGAGCTCCATCCATGCATCCATCACCTGAAAAGCTCCATCCATCCATCCATCCATCCATCCATCCATCCATCCATCAATCCATCCATCCATCCATCCATCCATCTCAAAAGCTCCATCCATCCATTCATCATTTGCAGAGCTCCGTCCATCAATCAATCCATCAAACATATACATAACTCCATCCATGCATCCATCACCTGAAGAGCTCTTTGCATCCAT
>NW_024965656.1:0-2045 GCF_019238085.1 Lagopus leucura
CCTGCTGGTCACGGAACTGGGCCGGACCAGCCCATAAACCGTTGACATTTTTGGTGGAGAATGCGGGCAACAGTTGCTTTCTAGCTGTTTAGACTCTCTGCTCTCGGAGAGTTCCGTTGGGAAAGCTTATCTGTTTCACCGCTACTCTCTGAAAACGTGACCTTGAAAACTCCAGGCGGACTGCCAGTATCGTAGAATATTTGTAAACTCTGAGCTTTACTATCTTGCCTCTGTAAAAAAAAAAAAAAAATGCTTTCTGTAGTGAAACTTACTCTTAAAGGGCTGCATGCTGCTGCCTCTTCTTTCCTAATGCTCAAAACATACTGGGCATTAATTAAGCTTGCCACCTTGCTTTATGGAGCAATCGGCTTATACAATCAAATGAAAACATGGGTGGAAATATGGACCTGGCACGTTCGTACAATGTGGCTTACAATTCCGGAGACAGCTGCCAATTTTACAGGACTGGGATTTTTTAAGGTTTCCAGTCTCACCTTTCAGCCTGTAGTGCAGTTTTTGAATGAACACCTAGTCACATTACTAATCTCCCTGAATGTATTGCTCATCATTTCGCTCAGTATTAGTATTTATTATATTTTGAGGATGTCCTCCCCAAAACCAGAGAATACTGAGTGGCAGGGAGTGTGGAAAGGTCTGGGAAAGACTTTAGACAAATGGAAATCTTCAGTCTCATGGAACTTTACTCCAGAACACCTGAAAGACCCTGAGAGTCTAAACAGCTATTTAAGGCAGGAATGTTGCGGCTTAGGCAGTTCTGAGGAGGCACATATGATTTGGGGCCTGGCTAATGCTTATCGGGCCTTATTCAATACTATCCTGGAGAGAGAGAGAGCTTCTGAAATTGAAAGGGAGAGTCTCAGGGAAACAGTTCAAAATGAGCGAGAGAGTCTCCTGCTCCAGAGGAAAAACCTCCGATCTCAGAGAGATGCCCTCCGAATGGAAATAGACTCCCTGCAATCCAAACTCAACAATCTTCAATCTCAACAACACACCCTCCAATCTGAGCTAGATACTGTCATAATCGAACGAAACAAGCTCCAAGCTGAACTGGAGGATGAGAGCATTGGAACCGACCAACCTGATCAACCACAAGAGGCACCACAATCGATGTCAGTTGCCCCTGTAAGAGGACGGAAAACAAAGCGAATCTCGACTCAGTTAGAAGAGAAGAAAGAGGAGGAAAGAGGTCCAGAGGAGTGGCTCCGAGGTCCAAGAGAAGCACCTCTGAGTCCAGGGGAGGGGCCCTCAGTAAGACCACGGTCACCAACACCTACAAGGGCAAGAAGTCCTGGAAGAGCAAGAGCTGAGCAAGATATTGTTACCTTTGTGGATCGATCTCTGAAAATGAATGAAATTCGAAGTCTGAGAAAAGACTTCTCACGCCACCCAAATGAGCCTATTGCTACTTGGTTACTTCGATGCTGGGACAATGGGGCCAACAGTGTGTGGCTAGATAGTAGAGAAGCTCGCCAACTGGGTGGCATTGCTAGGGACTCAGCCATTGACAGAGGTATTAGTACATGCCAGAACCAGGCCTTCACCCTCTGGAAGAGGATGTTGTTAGCTGTAAGAGAAAGATACCCCTTCAAAGACGATCTGATGCCCGAGAAGAAGAAATGGGCTGATTTGGAAGAAGGCATCCGTTATTTGAGAGAATGTGCTGTGGTGGAAACAATACATAGCCCCGATTTCATTCCTGATGAGCCAGACCAAGAGCATGATCCTGAGAGAACCAGGTGTACACCAAATATGTGGCGTACATTCACAAAGACTGCACCAGAAAGGTACGACAGTACATTTGCAGCTATGTATGGCAGAGGGGAAAGAAGACCCCTTATAAATGAGTTGGTTAATAAGCTTCAAGACTTCGAGTTACATTTAAGCCCTCTACGAGCTTGTGTTTCAGCCATTGAAAAAGTAGCTGAAAAGCTGGACAGAATGGAGAACAAACAAGAAGATATAATAGATAAACTATCAATTATGCCTGATGCCGATGAATACATGGTGGTAACAGATACATCCAA
>NW_024965657.1:0-8733 GCF_019238085.1 Lagopus leucura
TTTGGCGCTTCCATCGAGGCGGTCATCCTTCATTTCTTCTTTTCTTGCTTTCTGGAAGCAGTTAGGGAATGTATGATGAAGCAGAAATGAGCCGTCAGGATGATATTTTAATGGCTTATATGTCACGTTGGTGCATGTGGCTTTGAACTGGAGCAGCTTTCGTTTCCTGCAGAGAGCGTGCCGCAAATCCCACTTGATAACTTCTACAACCCACAACATTTTTTTTTTCCTTACATTCACTCTTACACCGTATATTTAGATATGCTTCCTAAAAATACACTCCCGTCCGCCTTCCTGCGAGCTTTGTGCGGACCTGGCACTGTCACTGCTCCCCCTGCACTTGGAGGCATCCTCGCCCCACGTTGCCCAACTTTCAGGCTCTCCTGATGCCATCACCCTGAAGATGCCCCCATTACGCTGACAACTCTGTCCCATCGCTCCGGTTAATTTTAGAACCAAACGCAGAGATTAATGGGACGTCCGCACAGGATCACGTCCCGCAGAGGCACGCAGGGCGGGTGTACCTGTTGCTCTAAGCTACTGCAATTCCTCCGAGCGGATTTTGCAGAATAAACGCGTACGTGTAGATTCAGCCCCTCATTATTCCGAAAAGCTGCAAATCCTCCCAAGCTCCAAGAGGGAAATTACATAATACATCTGCTCTGGAAGGGACCCTCACGCACTGAGCACAGGCAAAGTGCATCTGCAGATAAACTGCAGCGGAGGGCTCCTTGAAGGCATATCAAAGTTTATTTGTTGCTCGGTCGTTGGTTGCTTTCCTCCTTGGGCTGCATCCATTGCCACCCCTCCTGGCACCGTGCACTTCCCAGCGCTGCTGGCGGTGCCGCTGCCGCCCGCTCCGGTACCTGCGCGGCGGTGGCTGCCCGCGCCCTTCATTAGCACCGGGAGTTGAAAGTTTCTTTGTTTGCCACCACGAATTGGAGGGGCTCAGATTTAGTTGCGAATAAGCCAAGTGAAGGGCTGAACAAAGGCGAAATTGAAGGATTCCGAGTCTTAGCGAGCTTTTTGTGTTTTCGTTACTAGAAAATAATTAGACCTAATGAATATGCAGGCGACCGAGTAAATAAACAATTTGCCGGGTTTCTGTGCGCGTACACACACATGTGCACGCACATAAGTGTATATACACACACGTATGCATCTATTGTAAAGTTTCGCGAGGTCTGTTTTTTTTTCAGAGCCGAAGCATCGTTTAAAATATTGTACAAATGTTGCTCGGCTTAATTGATTAAGCCACAAAGGCTTCTGCTTTAAATATCACACTTCTACCTCTCGACAATCATTTTAATATATAGTCAATGGCTCTTTGTAGCGAGAACAAAAAAGAACTATCCGCAGATTTTCAATAGACTTTGAGCTGGGGAAAGACAGGTTAATCGAGGGTTGCATCTAGAAAACAACCAAGTGTTGTATGTTTGCACTGAATCCAAATGTCTGCATTTTTCTAACTAAATCAAAGGGAGTGTTATTTCTTTTTCTGCTCACTCATCTGAAGGTAAGTAAATTTTCCCTGGCGATCAAAAGCCTGGTCAGCAACAAAGGCACCGCCTGCTTTTTCCACCGTCCTGGTGTGGCAAGTTGAGGAATTTCAATAACTGTGACAAGGGTGACTGATTTGTGAACTAGAAAAGGTTTGGATGTCAGAAAATTTACATTGCTCCTATCGATGGTTTGAAATGAAATAGGAATAAAGATAGATGGGAAAGGAAAAAAAAAGAAAAAAGAAAAAAAAAAAGAAAAAAGAAAAAAGGACGCGGGAGTTTCATGCAGCAGAGCGAGGAACGATGTCTGCTTGAGAAATCCACAGTTTTTACCTGAATGAAAGAGACCCCGTAAAAAGAGCGAGAGAAAGGGGGGGGGGGGGGGGAAGAGAAAGGAGAAATGAAAAAACAGAAAAGAGGAGAAAGAGCAACAGCAGAAGTAGAAAGTGAAGAGTTCTCACCCACCTGCGTGTTGATGGGGGCAGAAAACAAGATTTATTTCAGAAAAGTGGTGGAGGGCAGAGGCAGCTCCCCCCAGAATCACGCCTGTTGGCTACAAATAAAGCCCAGCGCACCCAGCACCTACTCTCGGAGAGTTCCGGTATTAACCAGGCGGCAAACAGCAACTTCAAAAGCAGCGAGTCACTACGGGGCTCCTCTTTTCAGAGCCTAAAAAGTTGCTCAGTGATCTTAAAAAATCGGGATCACCACGAAACCATCATTACCGTCATTATAGGAGTGCTGGAGCGAGAGGGGCAGAGAGAGAGGGAGATAGGGGGAGAAAGGAACCCAAAGAATAATCAAAGATTTTTGTTGTTGTTGTTGTTGTTTCCTTAGCACACATAGACACAAAAAGATGCGTTGGAAATATTTTCGTGGAAAAAAAAAAAAAAAAAAAAAAAAAAAGGTTTATTATTTAAAAAAAAAAAAAAAAGTTGCTACTCCTGGAAGCCCTGTTTGTCCAAAGGGCTGTCAGGGCGCTCACAATACCTGCGATTGATGAGGCGGAGCGGCCAATCAGCGGCGGGCGGCGGCCGAGCGCGCCCCTCGTTGGCGGGGCCGGGGGGAGTTACGCGGGGAAGGGGGAGCCGCCGGCAGCCAATCAGCGCCCACGTCCGCCCGCACGTCGCCCCGCCCCCGGCTCCCATTCATCAAGGGGGGGGCCGGTGTCGTCCTTTCAATTCATTTATCTGCAGGAATGATTGCCGCTATCAGTCTCGCGTTCACCGCCCGGCTGAGGAGGTGAAAGTTTCTCCCCAGGAAGATAAACCGCAAAAGACAATATTGTGCATGATTTGCGCCTTTTTTTGCAAAGCGAAAAAAAAAAAAAAAGGCCAAAAAAAAAAAAAAATAGGGGAGAGTGTGGGGAAGCTCGAAGAGGAGAGAGAAACAATCTCTCGGCCACTTCGCGACATTCCTATAGCCAAAAAAATCACTGAAGGAAGTTTCTTTTTTGTTTTGTTTTTCTGCTGCCCGCGCCGAGCTCTCGCCGTTATTGTTATTTGCGGGCAGTTTCTTTTTGCGCCCACCCCAACCCCCCTCCCCACTTCAGCCTCCCAGAAAAGTCAAAGCAGAGAGACAGTGAATATTTTTTTGGGGCACCTTTTTTTATTATTATTATTTGCGTCTGCGAAGATCTCTTTCCCCCCTTTCCCACCAGCCTCTGTTGTTTTTTTTTTTTTTGTTTTTGTTTTTGTTTTTTTTCCTCCCCCCCTTTTTTTTCTCCCCCCCGCGCTGATGCCGAAGGGGGTGTTTTTGATGTGGTTGCTTTGGTGGTGATCGTCTCCGACTTTCCAGAGAGGGTGTTTTCGCCGCTGCCGCTGCTGCTGCTGCTTCTCTCCGCGTTGTGTGCGTGCGCGCGTGCTTTTTTTTGGGTTGCTGCATCGACGCTGGGAAGATGCTTCTGGATGCTGGACCGCAGTATCCCGCCATAGGAGTCACTACGTTCGGATCGTCTCGCCACCACTCCGCGGCCGATGTCACGGACAGAGAAGTGGGGCTGGGAATCAACCCCTTCGCCGACGGCATGGGCGCCTTCAAACTCAACCCCGGCGGCCACGAGCTGGCCTCGGCCGGGCAGACAGCCTTCACCTCGCAGGCTCCGGGCTACGCGGCGGCGCTGGGGCACCACCACCACCCGCCCCACGTCGGCTCCTACTCCAGCGCCGCGTTCAACTCCACCCGGGACTTTCTGTTCCGCAACCGCGGCTTCGGGGAGGCCGCGGCCGCCAGCGCCCAGCACAGCCTCTTCGCCTCCGCCGCCGGCGGCTTCGGCGGCCCGCACGGACACGGCGATGCCGCGGGACATATACTTTTCCCCGGGCTGCACGAGCAAGCGGCTGGCCACGCTTCGCCCAACGTGGTGAACGGGCAGATGCGCCTGGGCTTCTCCGGAGACATGTACGGCCGAGCCGAGCAGTACGGCCAGGTCACCAGCCCCCGCTCCGAGCACTACGCCTCGAGCCAGCTGCACGGCTACGGCCACATGAACATGAACATGGCAGCGCACCACGGGGCGGGGGCCTTCTTCCGCTACATGCGGCAGCCCATCAAGCAGGAACTCATCTGTAAGTGGATTGAGCCCGAGCAGTTGGCGAACCCCAAAAAGTCCTGCAACAAAACTTTCAGCACGATGCACGAGCTGGTGACTCATGTCACCGTGGAGCACGTTGGAGGACCCGAGCAGTCCAATCACATATGTTTCTGGGAAGAGTGCCCGCGAGAAGGGAAACCTTTCAAGGCCAAATACAAACTCGTAAATCACATCCGAGTCCACACAGGTGAAAAACCTTTCCCCTGCCCTTTCCCAGGCTGTGGCAAAGTGTTTGCCAGATCAGAGAATCTCAAAATACACAAAAGAACTCACACAGGTACGGTAACCTTCTCTGTAGCCTTTCTGTCTGCGCGTGGACTCGCGAGGCCGGGTCGGGCCGGGCCGCTTCGGGGCCGTTCGCTGCTCCCGGGGCCGCGGAGCTGCAGGGTGGTGCTGGCTCGAGCTCGGGCACGGCGGCGGCCGCGACAAAAAGCGAGCGGTGCCCGGGAGGCGGAGGGGGAGAGAGGCGCGGTTTGCTGTCGGAATGGTGAGGGCAGGGGGGGAAAATAACCGCAGCGACCTGGTCTTGGTAAATTTATAGGTTTTAATTAATAGTTCTTCGGCAGTTTTGAGTGTGGCGCGATGATAAACGGTGCTAAATATTGCAGGCGGCTTCATCCGTCTCCCCTGTGCGATTCAGGGGCTGGTAAATATTTAATTCCGTGGAGCGATTGGAAATCAAGCGAGCCGAGCGCTTTCGCGTGTTATTGTTGTGCGGAGGAGGGCGGGCGCCGGGGGCCTGAGAACTTTTCCCTGCCGCGGGAGGCGGCCGTGCTGCTCTGGGCCGGGAGCGCTCCCCCCCGCACCGCTCCGCGCCGAGCTGCTCCGAGGAGGGTTCGTGGGGTTGCGGCTCCCGTGCATGTCTCGGTCCGGCCGGGCCGAGCTCGGTACTGCGGAAGAATACGGGGGAGGGGGCCGAGGGTAAAATATCACGAGAGCGAGGCGTGAAAATGGCAAGCAGACTCTGAGATCGGATGGAAATAGCGGCACGCCGGCTCTGCCTCTCGCTTCCGAGCGCCGCGAAAAGGAAGCGGGAGCAGCGCCTAGGGCTGGGCTGCAGCTGGAATTCGCCCCTGCGAACAGAGAGAGGGGAAAAAAGAAAAGTTCTTGGGTGCTCTACTCCTCCCTCCATTTGGAAATGGGCGCCGAGAGCGGGTCGGAGGTGCGGATAGGACAGAAGAGAGCAGGAAGGTCTGGGGCTTTGAGCCCCGCTGAACTTAGAAAGTTGCGAGTGTTTGCGGTGGAGCCCCGTGCTCCCGTCCGGCGCTGCGGTGGGGGCGAGCAGAGATCCGGCGGCCCTGCCTAATCCGATCCGTTTTTTCCCCCTCCTTCCCTCTGCAATAGGTGAAAAACCATTTAAGTGTGAATTCGAGGGCTGTGACAGGCGCTTTGCAAACAGCAGCGACCGCAAAAAGCACATGCATGTGCACACTTCCGACAAGCCCTATCTCTGCAAAATGTGTGACAAGTCCTACACGCACCCCAGCTCCCTCAGAAAGCACATGAAGGTAAATGGAGGGCGCCCGCTGTGCGGGGCGCTGCGGCTCCGCCTTGGGCCTGGCCGGGGGAAGGGGCTGCGGGGACGGCCGCGGGCAGCACCCGCCGGGCCGTAGGGAGCGGTGCCCGCGGGCGGAGCGAGGAGAGAGGCGCGGGGCCGCCGAGGAGAGCCGAGCCCCGGCCCGGAGCCCGCTCGGGGCCGCCCCCGCCCCGCCGCGCCGGGCAGCGCCGTTTGAGCGGCCGGGGAGGGAAGGGGGGAGACCCGGCGCGCAGGGCCTGGACCCGAGGAATGCCCCGAGGGGGGCACCGGGCCGCAGCTCGGCGCCGGGTGTCGATGTTGGGCGCGTCCCCGCGGAACGCCGCCGCCACCGGGGCCTGGGGCCGCCGCCGCGCTCTATTTCTGCCCGGGTTCTCTCTTGCAGGTCCATGAATCGTCCTCGCAAGGGTCCCAGCCTTCTCCCGCCGCCAGCTCAGGCTACGAGTCCTCCACCCCTCCAACCATCGTGTCTCCATCCACAGAAAACCAGACCGCCAGCTCCTTATCCCCTTCCTCCTCCGCAGTCCACCACACGTCCAGCCACAGCACGCTTACATCAAATTTTAACGAATGGTACGTTTAAAACGCTAAAACAAAGCAGCGAAAAAACACAAACAGAAACAAAACAAAAAAAGCCCCAAGCGAGCGAATCCAGACCCTATTTAAAAGACTCCAAAAATAATGAACACTCTGAAATCAGAATAAAAAAAAAAGAGCAAACAAAAACAAAATGCTGCCAGTAGACCCAGGACTGAGTAAAATGAAGACTCATTTTTTTTGTTTGTTTGTTTTTCTTCCTTTTTTTTTTTTCCCTCTTTTATTTCTCTCTCTTTTTTTCCCCCTGTTTATTCTTCCTTTTCTTTTTTTTTTATTAATTATTATTAATTTTTTTTTCCTTTTTACTTTTTGGACTGTTCAGCTCTGCTCTGTTCCAAGGCTTGGTAGGCGAAGGGTTTAGTAGGATGCATAAGAAGACAAGGTTACCAGGGCAAATGCCAACCGTGTAGGGCTGTACTGGAAACCACTGATTAGAGCTCTCCAACTGCATGTCTGCTCGGGCAGCGGCCTTCCCCCACTCCCTCTTGTAAATACAGAATTATTAGCTTCAAAAAAGTTAAAAAAAAAAAAAAAAGAGAGAGAGAGAGAGAGAGAGAAAACACAAAAAACATGAACGTACTGTTTCATTTTGTACATAGTTATACCGCAGTCGAAGCCGGGGAGACGTGGAGTTGTGGTTGCATCTATGTGGGGGGAGGGGCGGGCGGGGGGGGAGAGGAGAGGGGGGTGGCGGTGGGGGGGCCGAGGGGAGAGGTAGAAATCCAACTATTTGTACTGAATGGCAAGAATGTTCTAGTAAATGTGTACCAAAATGTGAATTACTTTGTATTATTACAGTCTAAACGTCGATCTAACAGAATATTATTGGTATTAATGTGCTTTTTTGTATAAAGTGCAACATTTCGTCCCAAAGTCCAGTCTAAGTAGTGCAGTAAAATGTTGTTACACGTCCTGTCAAGAAATTCGTATAGTGAAAGCCTGGATCTGCGTGTCAAACTGTTACATTTGTTTATGTAAAGTGATATTAAAAAAAAAAAAAAAAAAAAAAAAAAAAAAAAAAAAGAGATAAACTATATCTGTCCGTTGCTTTTGGCAAATACAAGAACATAATGTATATAAATCCTAATTTCCATATTTATCCGCATGTAAAGGTCCGGTTATACATGTTACAAGATATTCAATATTTATGGCTAGAAGAATTGGTATGTAAAATTTAGTTTACAGAACTGTTTGGTAACATTTCGTACCTTATTAAAGATTCTTAAATCCCACGAATGGTGGTAGGAATCCTTATTCGCTCAGTCAACCTGCTGCAACTCCGACTAGCTTTAGGATATTAGGATAAAACTGTCCCAGTTTTTCACTGCTTTCCATTATGTCATCACTAAAGCAGCGAAGGTGATATAAATGTGATAAATGAAAGGATCCCTGCTGGCATTACTATAGTGTGTAATTAGTATTTATATCAAAATTTATGAAACAAATTTTCGGCCGCAGTATAATTTAAATGACCTTTGCAGACATAGAATAACAACCATAAAAATAACAGAAATAGATTGCATATGCTACATAAATATTAATGTGGGGAATTGTTACACGAGAAGTGCTTCACTCCACTCCAGCACTGCCCATGAATCTGCATGGACCGGGTCCCTAAATTAAATTAATTCGGATAACATATATTAGGAGATTTAAAACAGAGGAGATTTCGGTTGCTATTTTAATTTAGAGCATTTATGACCATAACTAATTCTCAGGCAGTGGATTCATGACTTTCCTTGGGCCTTTCACTCCGAGAGATGCAGCACTGTGTCACGAAGGCTGTTGTTGTTGTTGTTGTTGTTGGGTGTATTTTTGGTTTTTGATTCTTTTTTGGTTCTTTTTCTTTTTTTTTCCTCCTTTTTTCCTTTTTTCCCCCCTTTTCTTCTTCTTTTATTTTTTCCCCCTGATATTCCTTAAGACGTGATGTTAATTTAAATCAATTACTTCTTATGCTATGTTATTATTATTACTATAAATTTGCCAGTGTTAATAGCTTTCTAAAAAATAAATCTAGAGGGTAAGAATTATTTTATGTAATTTGATTATCTTTCTATCTCTTTTATTTATTTCTCATTTACTTAAGAAATTCGTTCCATTGGCTGGCGTTGATACAGTAAATTTGTAAATGAGAAGACAATATAAAAAATCTAAATTACTTGTGCTTAATGACTGTAGCAGAACGCCTTTTCTCTAAATCAGATTGTCTTTCTTGCAGTTTAGTTTGATAGATTTGCAAGCTGTACTGCTTCCACTAACTTAGCTACGGTTGTTGGAACTGTTGGGCTTTGTTCCTGGTTGTAGCTTGCATGATCGCCCCATTAAGCAGACAACATATCAACAGACAACACAAATCATGAGCTTGGCTAAAGCTGCGAGCGCTTGTGATATGTCATAGAGTGAATTGCACGGACTGACCTTCCAGTAGACCAGGATGACACTTTAACAGCTTCTTTAAAGAAATATTATGTGTACGGCGACTCAATGGGGATATGAACCGCGGGGGA
>NW_024965658.1:0-2528 GCF_019238085.1 Lagopus leucura
GAAGGGCCTACCTGCTTCCTGCATATAACATCATTTTAAAAACTTTACATTTCTCGTGATCTCTACTATGGGGAAATACCTTTGAGGCAGAAAGCAGATTATGCAGGAACATTTCATTGTTTCCTCAAAGCTGTCACACAGTTAAAAGCAATGTCTTAAATGATTTGCATAATAATCAGTCACAGAAGGAATTGCTCACTAAGCCTAGCGTACTAAGGGTCAGTGTTATACAGCTAAATCTGCTGAAATAATAGAATGCAATCTTTTCAGCAGTTTGGTACCTGTGACTAATTCATCACAAACTTCCATCTGCAGTTATTAGTCTGACTGGTACACTGCTTTCAAGCTTTAGTTGGAATCTGCTACATACTCTATTTGTAACACTAATCAAATTCACTTCAACAGGGAATTGACAGTGGTATCAACTACTCTGGTACACTTCATAAACTCCTTTTGATTCCAGTGGTCACTTTAATAAGATTGTTTATTCCGTTTTTCTTGACACAAATCGTTAATGGAAGAGAAATCACAGTAGTTATGATGTCATTCATTCAACATAGAGTACATTTCTTGGAATATGTTCATAAAGTTTTCCTAAGCTCCACAGGACTGTTATCAGTAGCTAATTCAATGTTATTATCAAATTCAATGAGTCACCTTTAAAAGAATGGTTAAACTACATAATGCTATGAAACAATGGCGAATTAAGAAAACATAAAAGTAAAGGCAGCTCTGCCAATTTTGGCAGGTGCTTTGTTCTATTTGTGGCTGATATTTTGAAGCACATTTCCTTGGGTTTCCTCCTGTAAGGCAGATAGGCCACATTTATTCTAATTTTAGCACACAAAGTGCATAAGAAAAAGACACAAAAATAAAAAAGTTCTTCACTATTCCTTCTCTCAAAATTTATGATCTGAGTGAGTCATCAAATTTCTTGCTGTTTATCCTACAAGAACCATTTATTTGGAAGTCAAGACAGTCCAAACGTTTCTAAAATATAATTGGTTGCACACTTTTCCCCTCTTATTCACATTCTGCTGCAAGACAACAACAACAAAAAGCGGAAAAAAAAAACAAAAAAAAAAACACAAAAAAATGCAACACAAAACAACAAAACCCAAACCTCTATAAAAGCAACAATCTAAACTGGCAAGGGCTTTTCCCTGTCTGACTTTCCCTCTGGATAACTATTCATCATTACTAATGTATACCAGCTCATCCTTTTATGAAGAGAGCTGCTAAGAAGATCTAAGCTGCTAAGACAGCAGTGGCTTTGCAAAGTAAGCAAGTCAAAAGAAAATATAAAGATGTTCTATCTTTCTGGAGATGATCTCTAGTGTAAAGTTCACTTCATACTCAAGAAAATAATTTAGCAAGAGACAGAAAGTATAAGCAGTTTCATAAATTGATTTTATATTGAATCTTAGGACATTCTACAATCCACATTAGTATTTACTACTCTAACAGTGTTTTTATATGAGAAGACACTAATTTGACAGCACACCTACCTTCACTCCACATTTCTCTACATAGGAATTCTGTAAACATAGAATATATTTTACTGTAACAGAGCACTTAAAAATCACTGAGGAGATCTATTTTGAAATTGTAATTTATAGAGCAAATGTCTGTTTACAAGGGTGGATAGTGATAGGACAAGGGAGAATTGTTTTAAACTGAGACATGGGAGGTTGAAGTTAGATATTAGGAGGAAGTTCTGCACTTGGAGGGTAGTGATGCATTGGAACAGGCTGTCCAAGGAGACTGTGGATGCCCCATCCCTGGAGGCATTCAAGGCCAGGCTGGATGTGGCTCTGGGCAGCCTGGTCCGGTGGTTGGCGACCCTGCACATAGCAGGGGGTTGAAAGTAGATGATCACTGTGGTCTTTTTCAACCCAGGCCACTCTATGATTCTATGATTCTGTGATTCTATTAAATGCCTTAGTTGCTGAAAACAAGTACAAGCATATTGATGTATTGTGTTTTTCATTAGTCTACTGTAGATCTATAGGACACAAATAATGCTTTAAATGGTACATTTTCTGATGAATTCTAGTTTCTTTGGAAACTGCCTCATTTGTGTTATCTGCATGATCCTTAGAAAGAAATTTGCTCCATTCTAAGAAGTAGAAATTTGAGAGATCAGTAGTCTAGAGAAACTCTAATCTGGGATATCTTTTAGTAAAACACAAATTTCTACTTGTTAACATCTCTGCCGGATCAGCCACTTAGCCTGTGCCTTTCCTTCACTTGGATGTGATCCTGTAAACTCTGAAATCGTCTGCCTTCCAGGGTTCTGAGTGCCTTGAGAATCCTATTTTGTGTAAAAATTAGTTAGATTGGGAATTAGGAAGCAAATATTCTGTAAAAAAAATCTGTCTTTTCCCTTAAAGCCCATAGCAGAATGTTCTGTATGTCAAGACTTGCAGAAAGCTATCTGCATGACTTGTTTCACAGCATCAATTAAGATCCTCAGAATATTTATTATTATTATTATTATTTGCCTAGAAAAACTCCATTCTGAAATG
>NW_024965659.1:0-3172 GCF_019238085.1 Lagopus leucura
GAACGCCCGCAACAGGGCACGTGCCCCTGCTGGCAGCTGTGTCTGTCAGTCACAGCACTCTTACCGCAGTCTCTGGACATTGGACGCGACGCCGGACAGGCGGTATATCCCCTGCACCATGCCATGCTGCTCGATGAACTCGGCGCAGCTCTGGAGGACCTGGGGGACTAAAGAACACGTGCCGGCGGTTACTGGAGCTCCTTATTCAAGTCCTGGCTCAGGCTGCGCTCCCGTCACATCCTATCCACTAAGCCCAGCCAGGCTACTGCTTAGTTCTTCCTTGAAGGGGAAAGCTGTCAGAGACGCCTCTGCAGGAGCTGGTGAGGAAACTGGACAGAGATGTGTTCTTTGTGTTCAAGAAATGCCAGGACCTAGGAATCAGCCTGGAGAAAGTAATTCCAGGGAAGCTGCAGACATTGCAAGTCCCATCACAGCTCCCACGGGAACGGAGGTGGAAAATCTCACGCCCAGAAGGAGCTGGGAAACTGATGCAGAACACTCTCTTTGGCCAAAAGGCTTCCTTTCTTTTCAGGCTACCAGGGGATTGGCTTACAGGCTTTGCTTTAAGCAAATACAAATGTGCTTGTCCCTTAGGAGCATTTACCTTGCAGCCATCACCTACTCAGTTTATCTTTCAGTCGTCAACTCCCATTCCCCGTTTCTCCGCTGGTATCAACCTGCCCCTTGCTAGAAACCATCTCCCTTTCATCTTTAGGTTCCCAAACAGGGAAGCTCTTAGGAATGGGCTCTCCCTTACCATCACGACCAGAGTGGAGAAGATGCTCTCCCAGGTCACGGCCGAACACCCTCTCCTTCTCCACCTCCCGCTCTTTCCGTTGCTTTGGGCGGGCCTTTGCCACGGAACAAAGGAAGGTGAGGAGCTTGCCGCGCTTCTTTGGCACTGCACAACAAAAGGAAGAAACCAGTTCGTTTTAGGCTTGGGCTCCGTTGGACAAGGCCGAGCACAACACATTCTGCAGAGCACGTCAAAACGGGAAGAACATGATGAGCAAGTGCGTACAAAAATGGATTTTCCCCAACCCTGGAAGAGTCCAAGGCCAGACTGGATGGGGCCCTGGGCAGCCTGGTCCAGTCCCACATTAAACGTGGAGCTTGGCTGGCAGCCCAGCTTGAGGCAGGGGGCTTGGAGCTTGATGATCCTTGAGCTCCCTTCCATCCCAAGCCATTCTACAAGGATTCTAGGATTTCCCCAACTCCAGTCATAAACACAGGAGGACTGGGCCAAATCTCTGCACGTTCTGATGGAGTTTAATGCACTCCTCTTGCTTAGCTTGCTCAACCTGGGGATTAAGGACCCTCTTGAAAAGCCACGTTCTGATCAAGCATGTCACTAGCACAGCCAGAACTCTATCTGTCCACCAGGGACGCTGGCTGTTCTCAGCCTCGTACTGACTTGCAGGAGAACTGCCTTTGCCTTCCCTCATTCTCACTGCCTACAAAACACCAGCCATACGCCCCGTGCTATGCAGGAAGGATCATCAGCACAGAGGATAAGGTGGGAAGGATAAGGGAGGTATTAAACACGGAACACACCCAAAAAAGACTCCATTTTGCTTCCCTGCACCATCAAATGTATCATCCGTACCTGGCTTTGGCACTGAATTGATGAGAGACTCCGGGATTTTTCCGTTAATGAGCTCCACACACTCACCAGGGAAAAATCCAACCTGTAACAAGAAGAAGAGAGGTGCGATGCTGAAGGCAGCGTTTCTCAGGCCTGAACTGTTCAAACATCACACATTTTCCTCATAACGTGCCTGCCGGATGCTCCGTAAGACAATCCAACAAAAAAATGGCCTGCTTAAAATTAATAATTATTCAAAATTTGCAGGCAAATATCCATAAAACTGTGTATGGAGCGGGGAAAGGACAAGTATGCTATGCACCCCTAAATCTCAAGCGTGCCCGAAGGGAAAGACTTCATACAGAAGCTATATATTATGATAGACTGATGCAGCTAGATCTGAGTTAGCACAGCCTATGAACTTTCTGCTTGCTGACTGAGATGCAGCTGCCATCCCCAGCTCTGAGCTACCCAGCGTTCTGCAGCCAGCAGCAGCAGCGAGCACGCAGAGGCTCTGTTACCCTGCCTCATCTCAGCTGACAGGCAGCAACTTCCTAAAAGACACTGACTTCACCTTCTGCATGGGTGCAAGCACAAGTGCTCAGAGACACTGAAACACGTGTCCTAGCTGCTGCATTTCCAAAGGTGCGGTTCAGTGGCCGTGACCTGATGCATGTTGTGAGGGCTCTTCTTTCTAAGATAATTGAGGAGGCAGTTTCCTACAAAGACCAACTTTCAGCTCTGGCCTAAGCCCACGGCAAAAGGGAAAGTCCTCTGACACCAGCACAAGGAAACCATTTTCCATGTGGAGCCATGCTGTGCAGGCAGGGCAGCTCTAAGCTGAGATTCCTGCCTCGACCGAAGTTGCGCTCTCATGTCTGAAGCTTGTGCCTACCTGAAAGCCATGCTTGCCTCTCCAGCGGGGGCTCAGCTCCTGAGGCGGCATCTCGATGATGCACACGATGTCTCCCACCTGCAAGAGATTGCAACGTCAATCCCAGCTTCAGCACGTCTGGGAGGAAAGCGCAGCTCAAATGACTGCATTCTTCTGCACTGCCCAATATTGTCAAGCTTGAGAGCCATTGCACCAGTGCAGCTCTTAAGGCATTTGCAGTCGTACAACTGAACGTGGAGGTAGAAGAGTCACTACAATACACAACATACAGAATTCAGCTGTTCAGTATGAAATGGTTCTCAAAAGCAGCAGGCTCTTTGCCAAAGGGAGAGCTCCAATTAAACCGCAGGCATAAGTCAGCGGAACAGATCCTGAACAGATCTGCACACTCCATACACTGGTCTGCCATTGCTCAGAGACCAGGCTACCACACTGGGCAGTAGCTCTTTGATCAGAAGATTCCAATGCCAAATAGAGCCATAGTTTAGAGATGGCTGAACTCCTCCCTGCATCCAACCCAGTGCAAGTCTAATCTGGAACCGCATCTTCTGGCCTTCACCTCACCAAACACTCGGAAGGTGTCAGAGAATATTCCTGATGTGTTCACGCCTTATACTCTTCTGTACATGACAACTAGGAACGCCCTTAACTGCTTACCTCCAAGGAGAGTTCATCCGGTGCCTGGGCAACGT
>NW_024965660.1:0-1446 GCF_019238085.1 Lagopus leucura
AATGGCTGCCCAGGGAGGTGGTGGAGTCGCCGTCCCTGGTGGTGTTCAAGAGGCGCCTGGATGAGGAGCTATGAGAGATGGTTTAGTGCTTGTGGTACTGATAGGAATGGGAGGGGGGTTGGACTGGATGATCTTGCAGGTCGTTTCCAGCCTTGTGATTCTGTGATTCTTTCCCCCCTGTATTTCTTCCGTGATCAGTTTGGCTTCCATCTTGGAAACATTTGGATAAATGAAGATTGACTTTCAGTGAAACATAATTTGCGTGTGCCTACAGGATAGCAGGGGGGGTAATTTGCAATCCATGTAATAAATAAGACATGCAAAGGGTCTGACTACTTCATCAATGTTATCAGTGCAAGCAGTCTGATGTGCATTCATTAGCTTAGCATTAGCTAAGACATGATGCAGCATGCAAAAGAATGCTTGGTATTACACAGTATCCCTGTCTCCCCCAACATTCTGGGAATGATATTCCAAAATGAAAGTGGGGCACGGTTTTAATAACATGGCCACTTGGAAGGTGTCATTTCAATGCATGTATTCCAGAGAGAACTGCTGCACGACTGTGCATCGTGGGGCACGTGAGAGGGGCTGTCATGCTGCCAAGCCTCCATTGACTTCCAGTGATTTCACAAAACCAGTTTGCTATGTCCAGAAGGCATTCAGGTGCTTAGCTTCGTGTCTGTTGTCAACAAAGTAGATTTATACAGCAGCATATTGATAAATGCCTTTGCTCCTCAAAGGAAGTGTTTTTCTCTAAGAGGTAGCAGAACTACAGCTTCTGACCTGGCCAAAATTGCAAAGGAATTTGCCAATCCCAAAATTGTTCAGGGGGAAAAAGAAATGAAAAATATTAAGATATTCTGCATCCCTGCTGACAGCTGTAACAAGAAGACAGCATTGCTTTTTGGAAGCTTTGTGCCTGATGCAGTGAAGTAAAAGCTGCGTGTACACGTGTACATTAATGCTGGTTTATGTACTGCTTCTGCAGGCAATGCTCTGCTCCTCTTTGGGATGCTGCAAGCACAGATGCGCGACCTGGGAGCTGCAGAACTTGGATCTGATGCAGCTGGATTCTCCCTGATCAGAAATCACTGGTAATAATTCCCTATGTTGTTTATTAGTGCAAGATGTGGTGTTTCTTCGGTATCTCCAGTACTGACAGGTGAGAAAATAGGTGACACTGGGACCAAGAACTTGGAAAGCCCTCAGCAGAACAGGGGGAGAAAATAGGCTGAAAAAGACAAAGACAGGGAGATCACTTACCAAGTGCCATCGCTGATAAATCAGGCTTGGCTAGAGGGACATTAATGGGGAGTTATAAGAAAGCAGGGGACTGACTCTTTAACAGGGTCTGTTGTGATAGGACAAGGAGAAACGGTTTCAAACGTCCTCTTCAATATCTTTATATCTTTATTGATGACCTGGATGAGGGCATCGAGTGCA
>NW_024965661.1:0-2923 GCF_019238085.1 Lagopus leucura
TTTTTTCACTTGTAGATGAAGTACGTACAGGCACATATAGGCAGTTGTTCCACCCTGAGCAGCTCATTACTGGGAAAGAAGATGCAGCTAATAATTATGCCAGAGGCCATTACACCGTTGGAAAAGAGATTGTTGATCTAGTGTTAGACCGCACGCGCAAAGTGGTAAGAATTCGTGCTGCAGATCAATATTTAAAATAAGTAAGATACAGCTCTAGAGCTACCTATAGTTACAATTTGTTATGACACTTGTGTTGTTTTTTTTTCTGGGGGGGGAGGGAGTTGTTTGTTTTTAAGAATTTTATGCATAGATTATTAAAAACAAAAAACCGGGAACTTGGTCCCATGCCTCCCCCCTCTTGAGTTAAATAAAAATTCAGTCAGTAAAACTTGAAAGTTCTTGTGATGTGGAACATCATTATTTGAAGATATTTTAAGGATACCTCAGAAGTGCGTTATAAAATCTTTAGACTGTAAGCACTTGTTTGTTATTTTTAACCTGAATCGCACCATTATGTGTCATTCAAAATATTTCCAGTACCCTGAAACTCAGATTTTGGTTGGACGTTCAGTAATTTCACATGTCTTTCTAGGTTTCCATAACCTGGTGTAATGTAAGAAATTCACTTAGCATGATGTGAATCAAAGTGAAGTAGTGATTGCCTATCTGAAGTTGTAAAAATACTTTTTTTCCAAACCAAATTGATACTTGCTGCCATACAGAGTACAATAGTAGTTTAAAAGCTGCAAGCCTGCTGTAATTTCTAATAACCTTTCACAGTGGTGCACAACTGCTCTTGCTTTTAGTAGGATAAAAAATGCATAAAGGAAAATGCTACATTCAAATGAGAAAATACTCATATTCAGAACAAGGTGTGCTGTGGTGGTTTTAAGTAAAAGATATGCAAGAAAAAAGTTACCTTTTAAAACAAATGATTAGGAAATAATTGCTTTTGAGTGTTTATTTTAATGTTGATGATTTTGGAAAAGGTAATAATAAATATATGTTTTTTCTCTCTTGCTTTTTTCCATCCTATTATAGGCTGATCTGTGCACTGGGCTGCAAGGTTTCCTTATCTTTCACAGTTTTGGAGGAGGCACTGGTTCAGGGTTTACATCTCTGCTCATGGAAAGGCTCTCTGTTGACTATGGCAAAAAATCTAAACTAGAATTTGCAATTTATCCAGCACCACAGGTTTCTACTGCTGTAGTGGAACCTTACAATTCAGTTTTAACTACACATACAACACTGGAGCATTCAGACTGCGCATTCATGGTAGATAATGAAGCCACTTATGATATATGTCGTCGCAACCTGGACATAGAACGTCCCACTTATACCAATTTAAATCGACTAATTGCGCAAATTGTTTCATCCATCACAGCTTCACTACGTTTTGATGGAGCCCTTAATGTAGATCTGACAGAATTTCAAACTAACCTTGTTCCGTACCCACGAATCCATTTCCCCTTGGTAACATATGCCCCTATCATCTCTGCTGAAAAAGCCTACCATGAGCAGTTATCCGTGGCTGAAATTACCAATGCTTGCTTTGAACCAGCCAACCAGATGGTAAAATGTGACCCACGTCATGGTAAATACATGGCCTGCTGTATGTTATACAGAGGTGATGTTGTCCCTAAAGATGTTAACGCAGCTATCGCTACTATCAAGACTAAACGTACCATTCAGTTTGTGGATTGGTGCCCAACTGGATTCAAGGTACTTTGATAACTTCTGAAGTGCTTGATTTTGGAAATAGTAGGAATTACATGATGTTTGGAGGTAGCGGTCATTGTACTGTACTGTAACGTTCCTGTTACTGAACTGCTTACATTTCAGATTATATTCTTAAATATAATTCCCTGATATTTTAACTCAGATGAAAATTCTAAAACAAGTTACAGAATAGCAGTCACGGTTTTTGTAGGAACAGGCAGTACTGAGTGTCTGAAAATAATTTACAAGCAGGTAGTACTGAAAAGCAATGCCAGGTTTTAGTGCAAGTCTTCAAAAATCTCGGGAGCTTTGTACAGGAGGAATATAGGCAAGCCCCAAGCAAATGTAGAAACACTACATTAAGTTATTGAATTCAGTGCAGTAATTTCCCAACAATGTTTTGGAGATACCTTGAAGTGGTAGACGCTATCAGTTTCCGGACATGTGGAGCCTGACTGCTATCACTAGAGCAAACCTATTTTTTTCGTTGTGATTCATTTAAACATAGGCTCCTGTAAGTCGCCTTTTTACTAGATGAATATCAGGTTGTTCAGCTACTTCTGCTTGTTCTCAGTTGACTGGCAGTGTCACCTTCCGGACAAGAGGTCCATCCTTCCAGCTACTGTCCATGCATTCAGGACTTGCAAAGACCTAGATTCTTATGTTCTTTGTAGAGTCCAGTAAGCTCTTATGATCTGTTGGAAAAATAACCTCTAGGCCAATGTAGCTAACGCTGGACCAGTTTGACCAGATCCTGAATTTAGGATTTAGTTAAATATTTTGATGAAGCGCAAAATAATTTTATTTAATTGTTCACAGTTGTGGCTACTGTTGTTGTTAACAGAAATAAGTCTTCAGTGCTTCCCCGTAATTAAAGACGTTCTCACTTGTTTTCTTGAAGGTGGGCATTAACTACCAGCCTCCAACTGTGGTGCCAGGTGGCGACCTTGCAAAGGTGCAGAGAGCTGTATGTATGCTGAGTAATACCACTGCCATTGCTGAAGCATGGGCTCGTCTCGACCATAAATTCGATTTGATGTATGCCAAACGTGCCTTTGTACATTGGTACGTTGGGGAAGGAATGGAGGAAGGAGAATTTTCCGAAGCCCGGGAAGATCTGGCTGCCCTTGAAAAAGATTATGAAGAAGTTGGGATAGACTCTGTAGAAGCAGAGGCTGAAGAAGAGGATGAATACTGAAAATGC
>NW_024965662.1:0-1327 GCF_019238085.1 Lagopus leucura
GGAGGGCAATGCGCGCATTTTGGGTGGGTGGGTGAAGGGGGGGGGGGAGGAGGGGTTTGCGGCAAAACGCGCCCCCTCCTTTATCCCCTCCTGGCCAGCCCTTGGTTGGGGGGGTGGGGGGTAACATTTAGCAGCGGGAGGGGGGTGGATTTCCGTCCCCATCGGGGTAAGGAGAAGCAGAAAGCGCTGCGGCTTCGGAGCTGGGCGCTCCTATGGACACGAGTTTGGTTCTCGTCGTGCTTCCAACGCAGGCCTCGGCACGGAGGGGAGATGCCGTTGTTTCCCCCCTCCCTCCCCCCCTTTCTTCCTCTCCTTCCCCCCCCTCCCGGATCCATATTTGGCTGAAATAAATTCTATAGAAATAAATTTAAAGAAAAAAAAATACAAACTAAAACCGAAGGGCCCCCGAATTGCGCTTTTCTGAAGCGTCGCGATACAACAAAGGGCGGAGAGGAGGGCTGGGGGGGGGGGGGGGGGGGGGGGCGCAAATTGCGCCGGGGAGACGGGAAAAGGCACCGGAGGAGATGCCAAGAGCGAATGATAACGAGGGGGGGGTTGGAAAAGGAAGAGAGAGGGGGGGAGGTTGATAGGAAGGATAGAAAAGAGCTGGGAAGAGTTTCGGGGTCAATTCCGCCCCCCCGGCTGCCGTTTGGGGTGCCCCCCCCCCCGCCCCCCCGCCCCCCCCCGCCGGGGCCGCCGCCGCCCCCCCCCCCCCGCGCCCCCACGACAACGACAGCGGAGCTCGTGTTTGCCCGTGGATGTTTGGTCCCCAGCGGCCGCACCTTTGGGTAAAGGAGCGCTGATGCTCCCGCAGGGGCAACGGCTGCGGCGGTTCCCAATTGGCATTTTCTCTTTCTTTTTTATTCCCCCCCCCCCCCCCAACCCCCCCTCGGAAATGGTGTTCATTCAGCTGAACTCCGCGCCTTCATCAGCAGCACATCCTCATCTCTTCATTAATTTCATTCGCAAACCCGTCTTCTTTTTTTCTTTCTTTTTTTTCTTTTTAGCTCCTCTGCCCTTCTTCCAAGGGTTTTTCCCCTATTCTCACCCTCCCGACCCCCCGCCCCCCCCCCTCCCCCCCCCCCCGGTTTATGAATTACCAACGCGGAGAGGAATAACGCTCAGCGCTGAGGGCCGAATCTCCTCAGTTCCGAACGCTGAGAATTAAAGCGAGCGGCTTAATGAGCGGCAAATTAAACCGAAAGTAAATAAATAAATAACAACAAGCTAAATGCAATTAATAATAGAAATCCTCCCCGGTGGGGTTGAGGCGATGGCTTAAAAGACAAAAAGAAAAAGAAAAAAAAAAAAGGGGGGGGGGGGGGGG
>NW_024965662.1:1427-1759 GCF_019238085.1 Lagopus leucura
CCCCCCCCCCCCCCCCCCCCCCCCCCCCCCCCCCCCCCAGGAATTAAAAAAAATAATTCTTAATATTTATTATGAAGAAAAAAAAAGGAATTGTATAAACATGGCGACAGACGAGAGCATTTGCACTCGTCACAAAAATGCAACGCATTCCTGGTTGTTTGCAGAAAATTTACAGCTGAGCAATAAAAGTTTACGACTGAATCACAAGTTGGATTGGCCACAGGAAGTCATGTGGACTCCATCCATGAACGTGAACTTTTTATTGTGGTTTCTCTTATGACTCTTTCGCAGGAGTCTTTTCCTTTAACAGTCCAAGCAGTGCCAGGGGTAGG
>NW_024965662.1:1859-2660 GCF_019238085.1 Lagopus leucura
CCACCCCCTTCCCCCCCCCCCCCACCCCTCCTCCCCTCCTTTTAATTATTAGCGTGATGATGATCATTTTTTTGGAGGAGAGGGAAAAAAAACCCAAACAACAGCAAAACTCCCTCAGCCCCCCTCTCGCCCCCCACCCCTTCTCTCTCTCCTCGGGGCTGGAATTCTCGGTTGCTTTGGGCATTTTGGCATTAATGAGTTTACTGCTGCGTCTGGTTGCCGCCTCCTATTCCCCACCCCCAGGGGCAAAACGCGGCGCATTTCCTTCGCAGGATGCGGTGATGAGGGGCACCAGCAGTTGTAAATACCTTTTTTTTTTTTTTTTTTCTCAAGCCCCCCCCTCTAAAAAAAAAAAAAAGAGATTCCTCCTCAATTCCCCCCATCCTTTTCCTCAAGCAGAAGAAATGTTTGGATTTTTTTTTTCTTTTTTTTTTTTTTTTTTTTTTTTTTTTTTTTTGCGTGGAGCTGAAGCTGCGGCGTCAGTGGAACAGAGAAAAGAGAGAGAGAGACAGAAAAAAAAGGGAGAGAGAGAAAGAGAGAGAGAGAGGGGGAGAGACGGGAGCCTCTGGTAAGTGTTCCCTTATTGGTTAAAATGTGTAACTAATGATCCATAGCGCGGGTGTTCGGGATAATGATGCATCGCGGTGCGAGAGAGGGGAAGGCGAGGGGTGTAGCTTGGAGCTGCTGCGGGGCGGCAGAGATGCGCTTCGGTCGGGGGAAGAAAGGGTTCCGCGGCCGCTGATGTCACGTCGGGGTGCGGGAGGTGGTCGGGGTGCGGAGAGGGGGGGGGGGGGTTGGGGG
>NW_024965663.1:0-1118 GCF_019238085.1 Lagopus leucura
GATGGCAGTGCTGTAGTGGGAGCTATAGTAGAAGCAATAGAGAGGCTGACAGTGGCTGGTAGTGGCAGTGGAGCTAAACGAGTCTGTGTGCAAATGGTGGTTCCTAGAGCTGCCTCTGTTCGTTGGAGAGGCCTAACAGTGTGGAGGTACTTGTACTGCCGGTTGTTTGGCTCAGGAGTGAAGTGTGTTTCTCAGCTGGCGCACCTGATGGCGTTGTGTTTGCTCGTGCAGCTGTGCTCTGCGCGTTGTAGAGCTGTCAGGCAGACGTGGGTTGATTTGCCACTCTTAGCAAGAATGAGACTAGCACTGCTTTGCAGTTGAACAGTGAGCTTGTTTTGGCTGTAGAAGCAGCGTGATTGAAGGATTTTGGTGGACGTGGGTGAACAGGACGAGGATTGTATTGGCGACTGGTTTCTGTGACACGGGAAAGCCATACTTTGTTTCAAGGATGAAGCATGGGATTCAATTGACTCTTCCTGAGAAGGAAGAAAACGGGAAGCCTGTGTGGGTAAGGACCTCCTGTGAGCTGTAGTCTGGGTGCCGTGAGCTAAATAGGGCTGTATGAAAGGGTGTGTGTGAGGGAGGAGACAGGAAAGTGCCTTGTGTTGACTGTGAAGATGGTAGAATATCAGAGCAGGGGAAAGGCAGATTGAAGAAACGCGACAGGCATGTGGACTTGATGCACTTCTTTCTGCCCAGGTTTTGTGTTTGTCGGTTCCTGGGACAGTTCAGTGCGGTTTGCATCCCAGCTTTCTCCCAAGGCCTGGCTGCAAGCAATCAGAGGGAGAGAAAGAAAAAGCAGAGGAGTGGCCTTGTGAGGAAAGAGTTGGGGGGAGCAGGAGGAGCTTGAGGCAGTGTTTGGGAGAAGTAGCGCTTTGACTTGGGGTTGTTGTGAGTCTGAGTTTTCCTTGTGCTGGGTGATCACTGAGTGTAGCTATTTGTTTTCGTGGATCCTGTGTGTGCGTTGTTGGTGGACAGATTGGTGTGTGGAAAAGACAGCTGCGAATGCAGGGCATGGCAGTGTGCTTGTGCTGGGCAGATGTACTGAACTGCTGGAAGGACTGTGGGAATGAGAAGCTGCATTTCTCTTGGACAGCCAGACTGCATCAGCTCTGCCT
>NW_024965664.1:0-3998 GCF_019238085.1 Lagopus leucura
TCCAACCCAACCACACTTGTGATCTGTAAGGTCCCTTCCAACCCAACTGAGCAATTCTATGGCTCTGTGATCTGCAAGGACCCTTCCAACCCAACTGAGCAATTCTATGGCTCTATGATCCGCAAGGATCTTTCCAACCCAACCACACTTGTGATCTGTAAGGTCCCTTCCAACCCAACCACTCTATGGCTCTGTGATCTGTAAGGTCCCTTCCAACCCAACCACCCCACAGCTCTACGATCTATGAGGTCCCTTCCAAACCAAACCCTCCATGGCTCTGGGATCCACAGAGTCCCTTCTAACCCAACCCAACCCACAATCTGGCTCTGCAATAACCTCCCTTCCAATGCAACCACTCCATGCATCTCTGATCTACAAGATCCCTTCCAACCCAATCCGACCGTTCTACGGCTCGATGATCAATAAGATCCCTTCCAACCCAATCACTGCTTGGTTCTGTGATCCATGAGGCCCCTTCCAATCCAACCCAACCACTCTGTGGCTCTGCAATCCACAAGGCCCCATACAAACCAACCACTCTACAGCTCTGGGATCTATGAATCTGGGATCTATCCTTTCCAACCCAACCACTCTGTGACTATGATCTATGAGGACCTTTCCAACCCGATCCACCCCATGCTCTGGTTCTGTAATCCAGAATCTCCCTTCCTGTGCAACCCAAACACTCTATGGCTCCATGCCTAATAGGATCCCTTCCAACCCAACCATTCTATGGATCTGTGATCTACAAGATCCTTTCCAATCCAATCCAACCATTCCATGACCAATAAGATCCCTTCCAACCCAACCGCTATATGGCTCTGCAATCCATAACATCCCTTCCAAACCAACAACTCTGTGGCTGTGATCTACAAGGTCCCTTCCAACCCAAACCAACCCATCCTCTGGCTCTGTAATCCATAACCTCTTCCAATGTAACTCCATCATTCTATGGCTCCACGGCTGATAAAATCCCTTCCAACCCAACCATTTGGTGGCTCTGCAATCCATAACGCCTCTTCCAACTCAACCGCTCTAAGGATCTATGATCTACAAGATCCCTTCCAACCCAACCCAACCACTCTACAGCTCTGCAATCCATACAGTCCCTTCTAACCCAAACACTCTATGCTTCTGCCATCCATGAGGTCTCTCCCAACCCAAACCAACCCATCCTCTGGCTCTGTAATCCCTAAGGTCCCTCCCAACCCAATCCAACCATGCTACGGCTCTGTGATCAATAAGATCCCTTCCAACCCAACCATTTGGTGGCTCTGTAATCCATCCAGTCCCTTCCACCCCAACCACTCTATTGCTCTGTGATCCATGAGGTCCCTTCCAATCCAACCCAATCACTCTGTGGCTCTGCAATCCACCAGGCCTCTTACAAACCAACCACTCTACAGGGGTCTGTGAAGTCTTTTCCAACCCAACCACTGGATGACTTTATGATCTACGAGGTCCCTTCCAACCCAATCCAAACATTCCATGGCTCTCTGATCAATAAGATCCCTTCCACCCCAACCACTGCATGGCCCCATGATCTACAAGGTCCCTTTCAACCCAACCCAACCACTCCACAGCTCTGCAATCCACCAGGCCCTTCTAATCCAACCACTCCATGGCTCCATGACCAATAAGATCCTTTCCAATCCAACCATTTGCTGGCTTTGTGATCCATGAGGTCCCTTCCATCCCAACCCAACCACTCTATGGCTCCATGATCAATAAGATCCTTTCCAATCCAACCATTTGCTGGCTCTGTGATCCATAAGGACCCTTCCAACCCAATCCAACCATTCTAAGCCTCTGTGATCAATAAGATCCTTTCCAATTCAACCATTTGCTGGCTTTGTGATCCATAAGGACCCTTCCAACCCAATCCAACCATTCTATGCCTCTGTGATCAATAAGATCCTTTCCAATCCAACCATTTGCTGGCTTTGTGATCCATGAGGTCCCTTCCATCCCAACCCAACCACTCTATGGCTCCATGATCAATAAGATCCTTTCCAATCCGACCATCTGCTGGCTTTGTGATCCATAAGGTCCCTTCCAACCCAATCCAACCATTCTATGGCTCTCTGATCAATAAGATCCTTTCTTTCCAATCCAACCATTTGCTGGCTTTGTGATCCATGAGGTCCCTTCCAACCCAATCCAAGCATTCTATGGCTCCATGATCAATAAGATCCTTTCCAATCCGACCATCTGCTGGCTTTGTGATCCATAAGGACCCTTCCAACCCAATCCAACCATTCTATGCCTCTGTGATCAATAAGATCCTTTCCAATCCGACCATTTGCTGGCTTTGTGATCCATAAGGACCCTTCCAACCCAATCCAACCATTCTATGGCTCTCTGATCAATAAGATCCTTTCTTTCCAATCCAACCATTTGCTGGCTTTGTGATCCATAAGGACCCTTCCAACCCAACCCAACCCAACCACTCTATGGCTCCATGATCTACGAGGTCCCTTCCAATGCAACCCATGCTCTGCCTCTGCAATCCATGAGGTCCATCTATAAGATCCCTTCTGACCCAACCCAACTATTTTAAGTCTCTATGATCTGTAAGGTCCCTTCCAACCCAAGCCATGCCTCAATCCCATGCCCCAACCCAACCATTCTGTGACCCCACACCCCCAGGGGAGCGCTGCACCAACGTGCAGAGAGACACACAGCTCTGGTGAGAGTCAGGATCAAACCCAAAGCAAACGCTGGGGTTAAACGCACCGAAAAGGTGAGGAGGAGGAACCCCACATGCAGATCCACGCATCCCGCCGCACGCTCACCTCTGCCCAGGTACACCATGCCATATTCCCTGCCCTGGGGGGTCTTGTACTCCACAGTGAAGCACACCTCCTTCCCAATCAGCTTCTTCCGCAGGAATTCACGGGCCGGGAAACCCCAGGGCTGGAAGGAAAGCAGAAGGTTGTCATTTGGCAGCTCTGGGGTGAAAGTATGGGGCTGCCACGTCCCCATCCTATCCCCAAGGCTCCATCCTGACCCTGCATCCCACCCTATCCTCACATCTCCATACCATCACCACGTCCCCATCCCACCCTACAGCCCCACATCCGCATGCCATGCCCATATCCCCACGGCTCCATCCTGACCCTGCATCCCACCCTATCCTCATATCCCCATGCCCATATTCCTCCACCCCATCGCCACATCTCTACACCATCCCCACGTCCCCATCCCACCCTACATCCCCACATCCCCATCCCATGCCCATGTCCCCACGGCTCCATCCAGACCCTGCATCCCATCCTATCCTCACATCCCCATGCCCCCATTCCTCCACCCTGACCCTGCATCCCACCCCATCACCACATCTCTACACCATCCCCACGTCCCCATCCCACCCTACATCACCACATCCGCATCCCATGCCCGTGTCCCCATGGCTCCATCCTGACCTTACATCCACCCTATCCTCACATCCCCATGTCTCCATTCCTCCACCCTGACCCTGCATCCCACCCCATCCCACATCTCCATACCATCCCCACATCCCCATCCTACACCCATGTCCCCATCCCACCCTATATCCCCATCCCCATCCCATTCCCATGTCCCCATGGCTCCATCCTGAACCTGCATCCCACCCCATACCCACATCCCCACCCCCATCCCATTTCCACATCCCCATGGCTCCATGCTGCCCCTGCATCCCACCCTGCATCCCCACATCCCCATTCCCATCCCATTCCCATGTCCCCATGTCCCCATCCTGACCCTCCGTCCCACCCTGCATCCCCACATCCCCATCTCCATCCCATGCCCATGTCCCCATGGCTCCATCCTGACCCTCCATCCCACCCCATATCCATACCCCCACCCCACAGCCCCACTTCTCATCCCCATGTCCTCATTTCCCATCCCCATCCCTCCATCCAGACCCTGCATCCCACCCTATCCTCACATCCCCATGCCCCCATTCCTCCACCCTGACCCTGCATCCCACCCCATCCCCACATCTCCATTCCATC
>NW_024965665.1:0-35565 GCF_019238085.1 Lagopus leucura
CAGTGACTGGATGGGGGTGCGGGCGGCGCGGGGCGGGGCGGCCGCGGGGGGCCGTTCGTCGGGCCCCGTTCCTTCGCGCGGGGCGGCTGAGAGCGTGCGGCGGCCACCGGGCCTCGCGCGGGGCTCCGTGTGCGCGGGCGGCTCCGGCGCTCGGCCTCGGCCGTGTGGGCTCCGGGTCGGCCGGCGCCGTGGCCGCGCCTCGCGTCCGCCCCGGCAGCAGGAGCGAACTCCGCCGGGTGCTGCGGTGCCTCAGCGGGCTGCTCCGAGCACGGCCTCCTCCAGCGCTGCCGAAATCGCGCTGCCGGACGTACAGGCTTGCGGCTCGACCCTGCCGCAGCATAAATGGTCAAAGCACGGGGTAAATGTCAAGCCCGAGCGAGGAAAGCGGGCTGCGCTCAGGCTATCTCTGACGGTACGTTGGGCATCCCTGAAATAGAACGATCTATATGGGCTGTGCGAGCCGCCTGCGCTATTTTAAGTGTTACTGAACCTCACGGCCGGCATCTTTTGGGAGCCGGGGAGCGAGGCGGCCGCACGGTAGGGATCTGCTGTGTACGGGGTGACGAGGGAAGGGCTGAGCGGGGCGGGGGGCAGCTGGGGCGGCTGCGGGTTTGGGCGCGGAGGGGAAGCCGGGCAGCGCAACGAGCTCTGCGCCGAGCGCTGCGTCTGAGCTGTGGTTTGGGTGCCGTGCTGAATGCTGGCGGCTTTCTGTCCCGAACGAAACGTTTTCGCAGCCAATTGTTAGGCTTGCGAGTAGCGAATAAAGCCGCTGAAAGATCCGGGTGTGAAAACCGTGGCTGTTGTTTTTTGTTTTTTAGTTTTTTTTTGTCCGCCCCTCCGTCTGTCCGAAGCGCCGCACCAGATTTGGAAGGTGTGCTGGGGGGGAAACGAGCGAATTGTTTTCTGGTGATCTCAGCCGCCGATGTTCTGTGCTGAAGGAGTGCCGGGAGGCACACGCTGGGGCAGCTGGAGGGAAGGCTGCTCCGTGCTCGCTGTGCTCGGCACCACGAGCGTTCTGTCGGGGCTCCGCACTCGAAGAACACGGGGCTGTGCGAGGCTCCGGCAGCACAACGCCTCTCGCTGCCGGGGAGCGGAGGAGGTGTTGAAGGATGTCCGCGGCTGTTCCTCCTCCAGCAGACTTGGGATCTTGTGCTCGGCTGGTGCAGTGTTGTGGCTCGCGGTGTCAGTGGGCTGATCTGTGGTTGTGTGTGGCCGCTGCTGCACCGCGTGCTTGGAGGCACACGTGGGTGTGTAACGCTGTGTATGGCAGGTGGAGGGACGTGGGTGCTCTGCAGGGACCCCTCACCACCACCTGGACAGAACCCGCTGCTTTGCCATCAAAGAGATTCAAGCTGAACTTTTTGGCAGCAAGGAATCACGATGCTCCCAGCATCAGCTGTTGTTTCGGGTCAGTTTGGGGCACCAGGTTTGCCCAGCGTGCCGCCTCCTGCAGCGTGTGCCCATCTGGTTCTGCTGTATCCGTATTTCTCTGCTTTATACCTGAGATCCCCGTCATCCAAAGTGGGAGATCACAAATGTGTTTTGTGTGGCTGCATGCCACGATGCTGGGATCACAGCTTTTGGGGTTCCTCTCCCTCCCTGGCTGTGCCCTCTGTAATCCTTATACTGAACAACTCTAAGAACCGTCCAGAGCCAAGTGTGTTAGTTCCCCTGCTAAGAAGTTCTCATAGTAGGGAGCCCCTAAGGATTCCTTCACTCTTCCCACACTTTTCTCTGTGTAAAGCCAGTGCGTGTCGGCCTGGTCTGATGAGCAGCAGCAAGAAGCAGGATGGTTATGCATCTGCTTGCAAAGGACTCCTGTCTCCAGGGCAAAGGTGATGCATCTGAAGCACAGCCATGAACTCAGGTGCTGCCACCCAGCACCACCCCTGGGTGTGTGTGAGCTGGCAGCTTTGTTGTCAGGGATGAGCTCTCGAAAAATTTTTCCTGGTAGGTTCGGCCTTGAGTAACTGTAATTGTAGGAAATAACATTGCGACACTGTTTGCTGCGGAGTAAACATCGCTTCTAACACCCTAAGCAGGGCTGTGGGCTGCCGCTGTGCAGGGCCAGGTGATTCCTTGGGATGTGTCACTGTTGTTTCCTGTGTTCCCATGACAGCTTGATGATGAAGCTGCTCCTGGTAGTGACGGTAGTGGCCTGCTCTGTGGGGAGGTTTCCTTGGCAAGCATCTCCAGCTGGCTCCAAGGGGAAGAAGAATCATAGAAAGGCCTGGGTTGCAAAGGACCACAGTGCTCATCCAGTTCCAACCCCCTGCTATGTGCAGGATCACCAACCAGCAGCCCAGGCTGCCCAGAGCCACCCTTGAATGCCTGCAGGGATGGGGCATCCACAGCCTTCTTGAGCAACCTGTTCCAGTGCCTCACCACCCTCTGGGTGAAATTTCCCTGATCTTTCTACCATAAAAGCAGTGGTGGTGGAACCAGGAGTTGGACCTTCTTCCTTATGGGTCCCTTCCAACTCAGGATATTCTGTGAGAAATGAACTGCTTTGTAACAAAAAAAAGCTTTGTCTGCCCCAGGAGGAGCACTGGCAATGTTGGCACCGCTGGTGAAATCCGCTCCAAACTTCAGGATCCCTCCTCCAGCATGGCTGAGCCAAGGAGTGGCTTTGAGGAAAATAAACCTGCGTTGGTTGGGTTTTTCAGTGATGGCCCAAGGACAGTTATGGGTATTCCTTCAGAATCACCTAAAAAGTGACTTTGGTGGTCTCCATAGAAACTCTTCTGTCGCTTTGTGGAGGGCTTGTAGGATAGCTGCTGCCTGGCTTTGAGGAACAGAAAGGCATTACAAGGTGGAATCTGAAGGAGAAGTGGCTCTGCAGGAGGGACGTCTTGACCTGACTGGCTTGCAGGGGAGCTTGGCTCAGGCTTGGCTTGGCCTGTGTCCTTTGGTTATCAGTTTCACTCTGGCTCCTTGCCCAGCTCTGAGGAGCTGGAGATAAGGCACGAGCGTGGCGCTGGGCCGTGTGGGCACCAGGGCTGTGAGCTGTGGCTCTGCTTGCCTGGAGGGCCTGGGGCCGCCTGGCTCTGCACACGGCTGCTTCAGGAGCAGCGTTCCCTTCATGCAAACTTAACCACCTTCCAAAAAAAAAAAATGGGCTGAGAAAACGTGTGGGGATTTTAGTCATCGTTCTGAGGCGTCTGCACAGTTCTTCGCCTTCTGCAAATGCTAAAATTGAGCGTGGGGGGAGCCTGCTAAGTCTGGGGAGCGGAAGCCGAGCGATTAGAAAGGGGGTTTTCTTTGGGCTGTTTGAAACGCTGACACTTCTCCTCTAATGGCTGCTTTTCAGCTGTGGACGAAGGCTGTGACAGAGGTGCTGTCTGACAAGTGCCTGGGCAGGGCTGTGCTCCGCATCCTTGGGTCCTGGGTGAAGCTCTGCAGAAATCTGCCCTGCTGAATGCCTCGAGAGCTGCTCCGAGCCACCTGCTTGCAGTGTGAGTTATCATCCTACCTGATGTGCAGAGCTACGAACAGTAGGGGGAAGGGGCTTATGCTGATGCTGAGTGATCAGCACGCGTGAGTGCTGCTGTTGCAGTGCACACTCCTATAGGGGACTCTGTTGCTTTTGGAGGGAGGTGTTCTTTTGGGGCTTTTTGAATTGGTTGTCATCCTTGTGGTGTGTTTCTTTTTTTTTGTTGTTTTATTTTTGCTTTTTTTCCCTCCTCTGGCATTTCTCACAACTGATCCAAAGACCACACTCTTCCCCCAGCTCTGTTCTTTTCACCTTCCTAGTTGGCTCTCGCTGTGTGCATTCGTTCATGCAGACAAATTGTTCTGGCACATACATCGTGTGTGCGCCACTGGGGCATGGCTGGCACGCAGCGCTCGCCGCCTTCACAACAACCTCTTGGCTTGTGCTGCCTGCACAGTGCCCCGAGCTTTCTGTGTGGAGGGCATCTCTACATGCTCTCCTCACTTTGCTCGGGTTGCGGTACCCGCACTGCATCTCCTTTCCAAGGAGAGAGCAAGACCATCTTCAGCTGGAAGGCAGATGAGGGCGCAGCAATATGACCTTCATAGCTGGCATTCAAGGAAGGCAGGGAGACCCGCGAGACGGATGGTGTTATTTTAGCATGATGCCTTTGTTACAGAGCCAGGTGACGTCTGCAAGGCGTGCCGACGGCCTGAGAAGCATGAGGCTGTGGTGCTGGGAGCCCTGAGGAGCGCCGGGCTCACAGGAGGGATGTTACGGTGGGCGGTGCACCTGGAAGGTGGGCCACGCAGGGTGAACCACGCGGCCGTGGCCGTGGGGCACAAGGTGTACTCCTTTGGTGGGTATTGCTCTGGAGAAGACTATGAGACGCTGCGGCAGATCGACGTGCACGTTTTTAATGCAGGTAAATGCGGGGCGGGAAGGAGCGCTGCGCTCAGTTATCGGCTCTCCTGCACGCTGTCGATTAATGCATTCTGCTCTGTTCTGTGCTGTCTGACTGTGGCTCGGTGGAGGTTTTCCATTCTGGCAGCAGCCAGCTGGTTGGTATCACACGGGTTTGCACTGTTTGCAAAGCAGCCAGAGTCCATCTTGTAGAGGACCTCGTACGTATCTGAGGGCTGACTTGAACTGTGGCAGTGACGTGCCAGTGGACGTGGCAAACCGTGGCTGGGAGAGGCTGCATTCCTTGATTCAGTGCTCTTTGAACTGAAGAGACTGCTGAGCTGGTCCGCAAAGTGCTCCCCTATAATTAGGCTGAAAAATTGCACAGGTGCTTGGATGAGTCCAGCTGGCAACTAAGGGCTGGTTGCTGTGCGTGCTGCCCACTCTGCAACCTCTCCTAATATGCAGACTAGTTTGCTGCAAGGTACAAAGAATGCACTGCTCTAAATCTGGCTTTGGGGAAGGCAGCGGCATGTGCAGGGGTGGATAAAATGGTTCTGTGGGGTTGTTGAGGTGATCGGCTCGTGGTGTGGAAGGGAACGTAGCTCAGGAACTCCTGACTGGACATTCACCTCTAGCCAGAGAGACTGGGCTCTCGCAGTCAAGGCAGTTGAAAATGGCATCAGAGCACTGCTCTTGTGGGGAGCACATTCCTACCCTGCCCAAAGGAATGCTCTTGTATTGCCTTCCCTGTTTACCACTCCCTGGTATTAAAGAGTCATGGTGCTGTGGCCACTGCCTGGGAGGTGCTGCTGGCTTCCCAAGCCCTTGCTGAGTTAGTGCTGTTGGGTTTAAGTGCCAAAGCCAAAGTACTGGGCTTTGAGTGGTCTCTCTCAATGTTATGAAGAGGAAGACCATGTTTTAGGCAGGGAACATCCTGTTTAGCTTGAGTTTGGCTGTACTTCCCCCTGCCCTTCCTGCGTCAGAGGTGGACACTCGCCTCTCGAGGTGCCTGATCCTTTCCCTTTGGTAAGGTTGGCCATGTAATGCCTGCTGTGACTCCTGCACTGTCGTTCCGCCCTGTAATGCATGTTGGCTGCCCTGCCTACTACTGAACGTGACTACAGGCTCCAGGAAGGAGAACCTGTAATCACAAGGCACTCCTGTTTGTACCTCAAGGTCAGCAGGGAGAGCTGAGGTGTGGATGGGGATAAGAGAGACACAGCTGTCTGCTCCGAAGTTTGGTTTTACTTTTTTTGTCGTGTTCTTATTATTTTAATAACAATTATCGCTGTTTCTACAAAGCTACTGTGTTGTTTTTCTTAAGACTGTGCTTCCAAAATCCAAATGATGCCTTCTCACCTTGCCCTGCAGTGCATTATTCCTGTGCTGCCCATTCCTTCTGCTTTGAGCATCTTCTTCAAAAACATCACTAGCCTGAAGTAGTGTCATTCATTATCACCTTCCCCCTTCTTTTCTTTCCTGTTTTGGAGGGTGTATGTGGTGGTTTGTGTGTGTGTGGGGGGGGGTGTCTACTTATGTGTTGTACCTTCCCTCCTGGTTCAGGATGAGCAAGAGCAGAAATTCTTTTGATGTGGTAATGCAGAACCAAAGCTATTTCTGTCCAGATTCCTCCAGTCCTCTGTGCTTCCTGCAGTCTTGCCTAAACAGTGGAAAGCAGTGCTTCCATATTTCTTAGTCACCTACTATTTGGGGTCAGGCACAGCTCTGTCTTGCTTGCTAAACTGCTCCTGCTCCTTATTGTGCAGGGGGAAAACAGCCGTCAGGCTTTCTGCTTTCATGAATGCTCGCTTGCCCGCGATGGGTAGATGGGCGAGCCTGCACAGTGGGCTTAACACAGGCTCTAACTTATACTTCCAGTGTCCCTGCGCTGGATCAAGCTGCCTCCAGTGTGGACAAACAGCCGTGATCAAGTGAGAGAGGTGCCCTACATGAGGTACGGGCACTCAGCAGTGCTCATCGACGACATCGTCTACATATGGGGAGGCCGCAACGACACCGAGGGCGCCTGCAATGTGCTCTATGCCTTTGATGTCAGTAAGTTCCACCTCCTTACTCATCCTCATCACAGCTGCCCTTGGTGAGACCTTTTCTCTGCCCCGCTGTGCCGCTGCCCAGCTTGTTCTCCTGCCTCTGGTCTCTACAAAGTGGCAGCGTAGAGCAAACAGGGCAGATGAAGAATTGGTGCTGCTGGATGATTCAGCAGGGTGGCATCTGCACACCTGACTCTCTGTGAAAGCCTTTGAATAGAAATTATTGAAATTCTCTGACAGGCAAATGATTTTGAATTTTTTTGTCAGCTTTGTGCACTCTCAGCGATAGTAGCTGTAACTGAAGAGCTCTCTCTGATATACCCCTTAGCTGTGGCTGATGGCTGCACAAGAAGGGCTCTTGAGGATTGTTGTTGCTTTCCAGGGAGCTGGTTCTTTCTGACAGCATGAAGCAGAGTGAGGAATTGAGTGCTGAAGTGGCTGAGGACAGAATGGAGAAATAAGGGCAGGCTTGAGCCAGATTAGATAAATCCGCAGCATAAACTCCTTGAGATTTCAAGTTGTTTTCTTCATTATGCTGTTGTTGCACACAGGTGTTTCAGGGACTGGGTGGACAGGAGTGTCAGGGAAGGAGGGGGGCACATCTGGATTCTGGGGCAAGTTCATTTAAATACGAACCACTAACTGGGTTTTGCAGTGACAAGTGCTTGCTGCTTGGTCATGAGTTCTCTTTGTTGCCAGAAGTCTTGAAGCCTGGAGCTCTCTGGGCACAGGGTTTTCCCCCTTCCCCCGGTACACGCAGCTAGGAAGCCACAGCAGATTGCCTTCTATGCAGAAGCCTTGCAGTGGGAGCTGCCTGGTGTCCCTGCCAATTCCAGCACTTTAGCATTAAGTGCAAATTAACTGAAAAGGCCAGCCCTAAGTCCTGGTCCAAACCCCGTGCAGCTGTCTGTGCACACAGTGCCTGTCCTCTGCCAATCCTGGAAAGTGTGGCTGGCACTCCTCCGACTGTGGTGTGAGCTCTATTGTATCCGTTGCATCAGGCTGGATAAGTCCTGGCTGAGTGCAGTTTTGTCATTTGGAGATGAAGGCACTGAGCTGACCGTGAGGCAAGGTCTCTTCCATCTGATTTGACACATTATGCAAGGCCAAGCTCTTGCTGCTGCCGTGTGACTTGGGCTTGGAAGCAGCTCTTGGGAAGGATGGGAACTTGATAGCTGTTGCAGCTTTCTTGCTAGCTGGCCTGCCCAGGATTTTGTTGACCTTGCAAACCCCTCTGTGTGGTTCCAGCTAGAGCCTAGGTGAACTGCTATGGTCATGGGCCAAGTTCAGAGGAGTTATCCTCACGAAGAATGTTGCTTTGGCTCCAGTTTTACCACTTCCTGAAATAAGTACGGCTCTTGGCAGCTTGCAGTATTTCAGGGGGGCTGTGGGGGGACATCTCCGTCTGCCTCGAGGCTTATCTGTGCCTGTCTGTGGGCTCATGGGACAGGTGCCTGTTTGTGCTTGGCAGGGAGTTGCTGGCACAGCTCCACGTTGCCCTGCATGGAGAACAGCTCTGGCTGGATTTCAAGTCCTCCTCTAACTCAGTTCTTGGGACATGTGGGCTGAGGGCTGAATCCAGCTTGTGTAGGTGTGTGGGGAGCGGTGGTGAGGGGACTGTGAAGGGTGGAGGGCAGGAAAATCTCCCCTGGGTGAGGGGGTGCAGATGTGGCAAGAGGAGCAGATAAGACAGGGAGAGCTGCAGAGGTGAAGATGTGCCCTGCAGCTCTGTTGACACAATAACCTTGTGGGTCAGTCACTTCTGGCTGGGTTTTTGAGTGCTAGTTTTCTTCAATTAATTAGTTAGCGTCTCCAAGCTGTGAGGTCACTTGGGCCATTTAGCATGATTTCTTCACTGTAGTTGAAGCTGTAGAGGCAAAGTTGATAAACTGTAGAATCATAGAATATTGTGAGTTGCAAGAGATCCACGAAGAACACCAAATCCAACTCCTGGCTCCATGCAGCACCACCTGAAAATCAGACCCCCGTGCTCCGGCATCAGGGCTGTGCCCACTGCCCTGGGCAGCCTGTGCCATGCCCACCGCCCTCTGGGGCACAGCCTTTCCCTCACCCCCACCTGCCCTCCCCTGACGCAGCTCCATGCCGTTCCCTCAGCCCTGTCGCTGTGCAGACAGCAGAGCTCAGAGCTGCCCTCCGCTCCCTGGGAGAGCTGCAGCTGCCATCAGGCCTCTCCTCAGCTCTGCTCTGGGCCATGCAAAATGGGGACTCTGGCCTCCTATGGTGGATTGACAGCACTGATAAACTAAGAAAGGGCAACTGATATCATCTGCTTTGACATGGTCTAGCCCCATATCCTTATCTCTAAATTAGAGAGGTGGAGCTGAAAGCTGGACTGTTCAGTGCATAAAGAATTGGCTGGACATTTGTAACCATAGGGTTGTGATCAGCAGCTCTACATTTAGATGGAGGCCAATCACAAGCAGTGTCCCCCAGGGATCTGTCTTGGTACCATTTCTCTTCAACATTTTTATCAATGACTGAGACTGTAGGATTGAGTGTACCCTCAGCAAGCTTCCTGGTAGCACTTAGCAGAGTGATGCACTCAATACAACAGAAGGAAGGGATGCCATCCAGAGGGACGTGAACAGGCTTTGAAAAGTGGGCCCATGAGAACCGAATGAGGTTCAATAAGACCAAGTGCAAGGTGTTGCCCTTGGGTTGGGGTAGTCCTAGATATGAGTACAGACTGGGAGATGAACTAATTGAGAATAGCCCTGCGGAGAGGGATTTGGGGCTGGCCCTCCTGGCTGCCTGGGCACACTGCTGGCTCATGTTCAACTTGCTGCCAACCAGGACTCCCAGATCCCTCTCAGCAGGGCTGCTCCCAGTGTCTCACCCCCAGCCTGTTTGTACAGCCAGGGTTGCCCCTTCCCAGGTGCAGAATCCGTCTCTTGTCATGTGGCTGGTGATTGCCCAGCTCTCTAATTTATCTAGATCTCTCTGTGAGGCCTCTGTGCCCTCAGCAGAGTCAGTAGCTCCTCCTTATTTAGCATCATCAGCAAACTTGCTCAAAACACATTCTAGTCCTACATTCAAGTCGTTTATGAAGATGTTAAAGAGATCCGGCCCTAAAATGAAGCCCTGAGGAGCCCTGCTGGTGACTGGATGCAGCCTGATGTAACCGTTCACTATAACCCTATAACCTGACCTGCCAGCCAACTGCTCACCCACTGCATTGTTTTTGTTGAGCTCTGTGCTGGGCTAACCTTGCCATGAAAGGAGATTGAATTTGTTAAACAGAACGTTCCTCTCATGAACCGACATTGGCTGCGAACCAATGACCACGTTGTCCTTCAGGTGTTTTTCAATAACTCTCAGCATAATCTCCATAGTTTTACCAGCACCAAAGTGATGTTGTCAGCCCTGTAATTACCAAGGGCTTATTTCTTGCCTTTCTTGAGACTTGCTACAGTCCTTGCCAGCTTCCAGTCTCTTGCACCTCTTGCAAAGCCTACTTGTGAGTCAATAGAAATAACATTGCTCAAGCAGTGCTGTACTAATCACATGTAGAACTTGAGCTGTTTGTCACGCTGGACGTTGGCTGTGCCCCAGAGCTGAGGGCCTCTGTTGCTGTGCCCTCTGTGGAAGCTCAGGTAGGCAGGCAGCCTCGCTTGGAGAAGCTCGCTGAAGAAGCAGGTGCTGTGTGTGAAATAAGGATTTCTGCCTAGCAATGAGGAATGGCTGTGGAGAGCCCTCCCATCCCGACATCTACTGTACCTTCTTAGCATTGCCTCCTGTTTTATTTCAGACACGCACAAGTGGTTCACGCCAAAGGTGTCTGGAATGGTCCCAGGAGCAAGAGACGGGCACTCAGCTTGCGTCCTGGCAAAGAGCATGTTTATCTTTGGAGGCTATGAACAGCTGGTGAGTAATCTCAAACACTTATTTGGCATGGGAAAGAGGGTATTCCTGCCCAGGGCATTAGCAGAGGCAGGGGGACGTGGGCATATTTATGTTTGCAGTTGCCTTCATTTTATAACTCGACAAAGTTATGAGCCTAACCTGGATAATGAGTGCCATGATTTTTCAGAGGAGGTGGTTGGTAGGTCTGTGAAAGGGGCAGATTTTTTGTTTGCTTTCCCAAAGCACACGGAGTTAAAATATAAATGTTCTATTTTACGGCGCATTTCTCCAACAACTTCAGATAAATAAATAGCAATATAACAAATGTATTCTAATTTAGCTAAGAAACGCCCAAGAAATGCACTGCTTCTGATTCTGTAGTGCTGTTGTTTTGTCCCAGTGTGGTGCATGCTCCCTGTGCTCTGTACCTCTTCTCATGCCTTGCTGAGCCTCTCCAGCAAGCACCTGTCCTTCCTGTAAGGAGGACGGAGATCATCCTGCACTGCCAGTGTGCTTAACACCCCTTTAAGTAAATCCTTATGCTCTGAACTTAGAAGAGTAAATATCACTTCAGGCTATCACCAGACTCGAGGAAAGTTGTGCCACGTTGTTTGGATGAAAGCTGGGCTGTGATGGCAGTGCCTTGGTTCTTCCCCTGGCTTTCTGAGTTCTCTGGCACGTTAAGCCCGTGATCTTGGTTGCAGCTCTACAAGCATGGGTTGTTTTTAACCAAGGCCAAACAAGCCTGCCTTCTTGGTTTTGCTGCCATCTCCCTTGTCTGGAGGAGCAGAAGTCTGTTCTATTTGTGTGAGTGCAAGCTCTACTCAGCTGCAAGCTGCAGATTAGTGGGATCCTCACCTGTATTTACTCTTGTGTGTTGAGTTTCCTTAAAGTCATCCTAGCTCCTACCTCTCATTGCATGGCCTTAGCAGAGGAAGTTTCTCCACCTTCTTCTGTTGCGGCATGGAGTGGAGGTAAAATTCTGCTGTGTGCAGATCTTGGTGGTAGGAGCCAAGCTCTGAATAAATGGGAAGGTTGCAGGAGAGAAGGAACAGCTGTAAGGAGGGGTGAGCTTTACCTCCTTGTTAAGTGCACGTGCTGCTTGCTTGGATGTTTTGGAGCAAGCACTGCGTCTGCTAGGAAGTGCTGGGTCCAAAGGAGTGCTGTGAGTCTCTAGGGTAGCTGCCTTGGTCTGGTGTCAGCAGGCCTCTCAGTGCTTTGGTAACCAGGCTGCGCTGCTGTCTTCCAGGCTGACTGCTTTTCAAACGACATCCATAAATTGGACACCACAAACATGATGTGGACCTTAATCTCTGCCAAGGTCAGTGTCTGGTTTTCATTCTGGTTTGTGGAGAAAGTCTCAGTTGGGCTGTTCTCTGGGGTAGGTGCCCATGCTTGTCTCCCAGCTCCTTTTTGGTGTGGCTGGGATCTGCAGGAGAAGGCATATCCCTATCAAGAGGGATATACACCTCCCTGGGTAACTGGCACTGTTTCTCTTGCTGTTTTAACCTGTCCCTGCAGGGTACACCAGCTCGCTGGAGAGACTTCCATTCAGCTACCATCATTGGAACAAAGATGTATGTATTTGGGGGCAGAGCTGATCGTTTTGGGCCATTTCACTCCAACAACGAGATCTACTGTAACCGCATTAAAGTGTTTGATACAGAAACAAACTCCTGGCTGGACTCCCCTCCCACTCCAGTGCTCCCTGAAGGTCGCCGGAGCCATTCAGCATGTGAGTGTGGGGCTGCTGGGAGAGGAGAACGTGGAAAGGAGTTCCCATCCATAGCACAAGGGTGTCTACTCCACTGGGTGGAAGTGTGGGAGGGTGAGGGGTGCTTAGAGCCTGGCTTCTGTGGAGAGCTGCGGCCCGTAGCAAAGCCTTGCGTGCAGCCCTGTGTGTGAAAGTGATATAAGCTAAAGTGGGCAGCGAGCATTGCTTTGCTTTGTGTTTGGTGTTGGGACAGGGGCCTGCTGGGCTCTGCCCTGGGTGGCACGCTGATGTCTGTTTACTCCCCACAGTCAGCTACAATGGGGAGCTCTACGTATTTGGTGGCTACAACGCGCGCCTGAACAGACACTTCCACGACCTCTGGAAATTCAATCCAGGTATTTACGCTTCTAACTTGTTGCACTGATGGTGCTCGAGGCTCTCAGGTGTGTGAGTGCTCAGATGAACGTACAGTCCAAGGGCTTGCTTGGGGGAAATGGCTGCCATGACCACATAGACAGAAACGTGCTGTGCTCAGTGCCCCTGCACCTCCTCAAACCATCTCCAGCTCTCATTAGAAAAAGGAAATGTTGCTGAAAGGTGCTTATTTGGAAGGTGCTTGGAAAAAACTTTGGTTTGTTCTTTAACACACAGAACTGATGGCAGAATAAAAGGTATGGGGTTAGTGGAACCAGTCAGCTTAACCTGCAGCATCACCACAGCATGCTCTCTTGGTACTGTGTCAGCTTGGTGGTTCTTGATCTGGTACCCCAACTGTCGGTCAGCTGTAAGATGTTTTGGAGTCCTCTGTACTCAAACACTTTTGGCAATCCACGAGACGTGATTTGATTGCTAATCACTTTGCACAGTGAAGCCTTATAAGAATTGTACGTGGTTATGGGGGAGCAGGCAGCTTGCTGTTCCCCGGCTGACCTGTGATCTAGTGTGAGAGCTGCTGAAAGCTTTGGTGCTTTATGTTTGTGATTAATCACCCCCAGCGTCGTTGCCACAGGGAGCAGCAGGGGCAAAGGCTCTGCTCTCTGCCTGGTTCAATCTCCGTTCTCCCGCAGCCAGCTGCCCCAGCTCGAGGAGGATGCTCTGCGTTCTCCGTGGCTGCCAACAGATGGAGCTGGTTCCTGGGCTTCCACTCCAGATCAGGCCCACGCTGGGGAAGGGGAGCTGACCGCTCCTGCCTGCACAGCTCCCTGTGATGTTAAACCTGCTGCTTTCCACAGCCCCTGGGCTCGAGCTTTGTAGCTGAAAGGCCTGGTTTTGTCACAGTGGCTGCAGGGAGAACCTGCAACTCCTGTCCAGAGCTCTGAGGGCCGTGCCTGGCATCAAAGCAAGCCTCCATCAACAACCCTATGGGAGTGCGTTGTTCTGCCTCCAGCAAAGATGAGGTGGACGGGGAGGGTGCGTGTTGGCTGACTGGTATCTGTGGGGCCTCTGTTTTATTCATTTATTTGCTTCTGTGGTTTAATTCCATAACCTGCTTATACCTAGGTCTTGGTCAGGGCTTTGTGACAAGCTGGTGCATTCTCTCACCCCTATCCCTTTACCTCAGTTTCCCTTTCATGGAGGAAGATTGAGCCCAAGGGGAAAGGCCCATGTCCTCGACGCCGGCAGTGCTGCTGCAGAGTAGGGGACAAAATCATCCTCTTTGGAGGCACCAGGTGAGTTGTAGGGGGCCAATGGTGTGGCTTTGGGGAAGGGTTTGCCATTCCCTTCAGCACAATTTCCTTCCATGCTGTAGTCAGCTTCACTTTGTAGCCACATGGCAACTGTCCATCTAACATCAAGTGTGACAAATTACACACATCATAGCTCCTCTGGAAAAAGCAAAGGGGAAACTGAAGTTGTGTTAACTTGTGAAGCACCTGATGACAAGTCTTGTTCTCCAAGCAAGACACAGCTTCCCGCTGGTACCCCAGGCCTGGTCTGCTGTGCTGAAGCAGACTTCAGACTGATTTATTCTCCATTACATGCTGCCCTGCTTCTCCCATCAGAATTTCTCCTTCATTGGCAGGACTTGTGTCTGCTGAGCTGCAGAGAGATGTCAGCTCAGCCGGGAGCTGTTTGACCCATTCACGCAAAGTAGCATTCCCTTCTGTGTAGCAGTGTTCCTTAGCAAAATTTCCATTCATAGAAGGGATCCAGTGTTAAGGATTTAGCTGTCAAACACTGGAGTTGGTACTGTCAGGATGGAGAGCAGCTGGATGTGGCCAAGAGCCTTAGCAGCTGCTAAAAGGAAGGAAGTAGCCCATCACTAGGACATGCTTTGCGCTGTCTGAAATGACAGATTGCAGCTCTGGAGCGCAGGCCTGTTTGCCAGCATTTACCTTTCACAGACATCTGAAATGCTTTCAGCCCTCCAAATGATTTGGAAAGATTTGAGACTTTCTCTGGAACGCCGGTAGTGGCTTTTTGGGGAGAAGCTGGGGCAGAGGACAAGACAGGGCAGTTGATGGGCTGATGTACCAATGTCTGATGAAGCAAAGGGCCTTCAGCTCCAGAAGAGCTTGGCAGTGGGAGGAGGCATAGAGGTAGGATGCCTGTGTGGGTATGAAGGAGCCTGCAGTGCACGGTGAGGTGCTGGGAGGTGCTGAGTTTATCCAGGCTTCCCACAGATACTGGGTGCTGCTCTGTGTAGCAGAAGGCTCGATGGCAGCTCTGGATGCCCTCAGTTGTTGCAGTCTTTGGTAGATAGTGCAGCAGATGAACCTGGGTGTTAAAACTCAGCTGTCCTAACTAACACTAGCAAACCACATTGAATTTGACACCAGTTTTTCAGAGGCCAGTCCACCTCTGCCAGACAGACTGGCAGCAGCTTGTCTTTTCCACTGACCAACTTCAGTGTTTGCCTTGTTCTTTCTGCAAGGTTCATCCATACCAGGCTGGGGTAGGAAAAGCTGCTGGTGGCCAAGAATGTAGCCTGCCTGGATGGAGGGACAGCTCTGCAGGCTAGGGTGGGGGCTGTGCTGGCTTCCTGTAATGGTTATCAGGTGTGTTCTGGAGCCGGCTGGCAAGATAAGAAGTTTTCCAGGAAGTCATTGTAAATGGAGAACTCCCTGCGGTCTGCCTGCTGACCTGTGCTCCCCTGCTGGGGAAGGGGAGGGGAACATACGGATGCGGGGGATTCAGCGGCGCCTTGCAGGATCAGCCAGGCAACGGTGTCAGGCACGGCCAGGCAAACCCCTTTGTGTCCTGTCCTTCCTGACAGGGATTCACTGCACCAGAGGCTGTTCAGGAGTTCTTCTGCAGGTGCTTGCTGCCGCATCATCCATGTGCTTCTTTTTGTTTTGCAGTCCTGCCCACTGCTCCGTCCTGTTGCCTATCTGTGGGTTTTCATTAAGGCCAGCAGCAATCCTGTTGTTTGTGTCCCATTTCGGTGACAGGGAAGCCATGTGGCACTAAGCTCAGTGCTTCTGCTAGCTGTGTCCCAGGCTTGGTCTCCTCCCAAAGTCACCAGCACTTCACAGAGACCATCTACAAAGGGAGAATGAAGAGGAGATGGAGTACCATAAGTCAGAGTTTAGCTGTATGGGTGCTGATCCAGGTTTGGCTTGGAGCTGCTCTATCCTGACCTAGCTTAGAAAAGCCTGGCTTGGTGAGGGAAAGTTTTGCTGGGTTCTGGCTGGTTCCCTGTGTACTGGGAGCTGCAGCACTCCTGGTCTTGAACTCCAGGCTTTCCCCAGCTGCTTGCAGTTGGACGATAAAGCCACGAGCACACTGCGCTGCCTGCTGGCTTCTCTTTGGAAGATAAGAGATGCCCTAGGTCTTCCTGTGACGTGGATGTGAGATTAGATTGTGGTGTTCTTGTATCCAGGCAGCTGGGACTTATCAGCAGCAGGTCTTCTCTGCCAGCAGCAAGCTGTGCCTCGTATTTCTGTGGGGGTGCTGAGGAGTGGGGACACAGGTGCTGCCTTACCTCCTGTCCGATGTGAAGCTTGGTGGGTTATAGGTGGACAGCAAGCAACACTGCAGTGAGAATCACTGCATGAGGTCCCAGCTAAGCAGTAAGAATGTACTGAATTGCCTTGTGGCAAGCCAAAGAATGACTCAGAACACCTTTCCTTTCTTGCAAGATCTCCAAACAGCCATCAGTGCTTGGGCAAAGCACTAATGCTCCAGCACAGGCTGGTCTGTCTGTGCTGGGGGACTCAGTGAGCCATCTCTCAAGTGACTTTGGCTGCTCCGTCAAGACCACAGAGGCAGAGAACTTCAACTGAGGCTGCCTGTTGTTCCCTGGCCATACCTGAAATCACAGCTTCCCGCTGGTACCCCAGGACTGACATCAGATGGGAGCATGGCATGGTGGGATGGCTCAGCTGCAGTCTCTTGAAACTGCTGCCCCCATTTTGACACAGCCAAGCAGCTGTGCATGGAGCCAGCAGTAATTCCTGCAGTCAGACTGAGAGATGTCTGTGCCTGCACTGCTGTGCAGGTGTCTCCTAGCTGCCATCTCTACCTTTCTCATACATCTCAATGGCTGTGCTGAAATCACTGCAGTAGATCTTCCCTGTGTGAGAACTGGAGCGATGAACTCTGTGGCTGTGCAGAATCTGATTCAAACCTTGTGCTGTTGTGCTTGGCACACAGCTTTAGCCTGAACTGCAGGGAGCCCAAAGGTAGTCCAGCTGCAGGGGCAGTGGAACATATGCTAGTAAAATAGGAGAACTTGTGCATATGGCTTTTGCAGAAAAAGAGGAAAAGAGCTGCTGCCGAGCCAAGAAGAGACCTCAGTGGCTGCTTCAGTTGTTCATTCTGAGCTGCTACCTTCACTCTTCTGTAGAAAACTGCAACAAAGCATCTTCCATAATGTGCTCAAAGAAAGCTGCTTGGCTTACCACACTCCAGCAGTGCTGAGGTGGTTTGGTACGCTGCATGCTTGCTCTGTCCCCAGCAGCATCAGTGCTCTGGAGAGTTTATAGGCAGGAGAGTCCGTGGCATGACTCACAAGCAGCACACTGTGTTGCAGTCTGCAGATGTTCTGTGCTACCTTGGGAAGCAAGAATTGAGGTAGACAGCAAGAGCTGAGCATCCCTGGAGACAGATTGTGGCTCCCATGCCCTGCGGTCTTGTAGTACAACTAGAGAGAGCCTCCCAGAAAGCTGACATGGGTGTCCAGCTTGATCTTGCCTACCTCACTGGGGCTGCCAGCACTGCTCTTTGGACTGTGCGTTGTGCCACTGAGCGGTGTCTGAATTGCCCTAGGTGAGCTGGCTGACCTCCTGTTTCCCATTGGCTGTGCATTGAAGCTGGCCTAAGGTCTTTGAAAAGGCATGGTGTGGACTGTATCTTGCTGCACTGCATTTGGGGTGGCCTTTGCCTGGCTAGGCTCCTTGATCTGTTTGTTTTCTAACACATTCTGGGGCAGACTCACATGAGACAGCATCGCTGTGAACTCTGCACTGGGCTCTCCAGGGGATGCCAGCCCGTTTGCTGTGGGGCAGCCCGTGGGTCTGGTTTGTTGCACGGAGCTGCGCCAGCGCACTTGCATTCAGGAGCAGCTGTAGCATCCCATCTCCAGCCTGCTCAGAGTTGTCCTCTTTAAGAACCCCTCGGAGGGTTCCAAGCAGACTGAGTTCAGTCCTGGACTTGCTCAGCCCTTGGGGAGCCTAAAGAACTGCAATTGCTATGCAAGTGTTTTGGCACTGCTTGATGAGCTTTGTTTGGCTTCTGCAGCCCATCTCCGGAGGAGGGCATGGGCGATGAATTCGACCTGATGGATCACTCAGATCTCTACATCCTCGACTTCAGTACGTGAGTGCTCCCTGCACGGTGTGTGCCTTTTGCCACCAGGTGCCTCGTTGAGAAGCACCGTTTCCTGTGGCATTGATTGCCTGATGCCCTGAGCCCCCATAGTGCCCAGATGAGGACTGCTGTGGCTAATCGCCCTCTATCCACAGGCCCTAGCCTAAAGACGTTGTGTAAGCTAGCAGTGATCCAGTACAGCCTGGACCAGTCCTGCCTTCCCCACGACATCAGGTACTGTAGGCCTTGCATTGGAGCTCACCTATGCGTGCTCCCTGGGGTGCTCCAGCCCTGGTTGCTGGACTCGTGCTTCTTCTAATCATGCCCTGTTGTTGTGTTACAGATGGGAGCTCTCGGCCATGACAACGAACAGCACCATCAGCCGCCCCATCGTCTCCTCGCAGGGCTGATGCTGGCTCAGCCTTCTATCACCCTGTACTCACCCCTCCACACACTGACCTCTTGCTCCACTGCCTGCATGAATTTTTAGCCCTTTCAAGCAAGGAACCTACGTGAGCTCTGTTTGTCTTGCCCCAGCCAGGCCTCCTTGGGCCCTTGTTGCATTCAGGGCAGCATGGGTGTGCAGGCAGAGCGTGCCCCTGGGGAAGAAATCTGCGTGCCCCAGCAGCACAGCGGTGAACCCCCATCCTCGCCTGAAGAACTGCAGCCGCACTGGCCTGGTGCCCTGCCAGTAAGGGCCTGAATTGACTCCTGCTGCCAGCCCCAGGCTCAGAACTATTCCTGTGCTGCCTCGTAATCATGATGACGTTTGTGCCTGCACCCAGTGGTGCTGAGCTGCCCCCAGCACTTGCTTGCAGGCCCAGGGTGGAGCTGAGCCCCTGCACCCAACATGGGGGCTCTGCTGCCTGGCTCAGGTTGTAACACAGTGACCAGTGGGCGTTTTATAAACACTGAGGTGGAAGTTGCTTTTTTGCTGCTCTGTGTGTCCAAGTCTGGGCAGCTATGCTGGGTGGGAGGTATGGGAGGAGAGGGCAGTGGCTGAGCCAGCTGCAAGCTCTCTATGCTTGGTGGGAGCTGGGGCCAGCAGGAAGAGTTGGCCTGAGCCACAACGTAGCTGCGTCCCAGGAGAGTGACAGAAGGGTGAATGGGAGGCAGCTGGTGAGCATCACCCAGGCCTTGCTGCCTCAAGGTGGGTGGGTGCAGGGGTGAAATTGTGCTAACAATGCAGGGAAAGGTAGGAGGGAACTGTGGGCTTTTACTGGGATGCAGAAATCAGGGACAGCTGACAGATGGTGATGGCTGTGTGCCATGAAATGCTGGAGCTTTTTGCTGCAGCATCCCCTTCCTCAGCACTGGAGCACCAAGCCTACTCTCCCTGTGGGGTGCTGGGCACCAGGAAACGTGCACAGACCGCCCTGACTTGCTGCATCAGTCAGCACAATGCTGAGCACAGAAGTACCCCAAAATGCTCTTGTCTCTGTGAGTGGCTTCTCCAAGGAGAATAACAAGCTTGGGGACACTGAGCAGAGGCTGGAGGGGCTCAGTGCCCTGTGTCAGCTTCCTCTTAGAGGAAACATTTGGTGGGGAAAAGGGCCTCGCTGGGGAGGGAGTTTTTAGCACTTTCTCCAAAGGGCCCTGCACACACCGCAAGCTTCCATCCCATGGCAGGAGCGAGTGCTGGGCTGCTAGCTGTGGGCCAGGAGCCGGATGGACACATGCCCTGCAGTGGGATCCCTGCTCCCTTCGTCATCACCCCCTCCTGAGCCACCGAGTTTGCTTTAAAGACCCCAGCTTCCTTTTATTGCTTCCCCTCTCAGATTGCAGCCGGCTGTGAGGGCTATTTTTAGCGGCCTGCCTTCTAAAAATAGCCCCAAGATGTTTGGAGTTGCGTCAGGAGGGGAACCTCTCCTCCACACGCCAGCTTGGCCCCTGCGCCCCTGCAGGCTACAAAAGGAGGCCAGGAGCAGCGGGGTCAGCAGGTTCAGACGCAGCCAGAGGCAAAGGCGGCAAGAAGCGCGCTGCCAGCTCCAGGCATCCCAGCGCCGGCACCATGACCATCTTCTGCAGCCACTGCCACAGGCCGCTGCAGGCAGAGACGAGCTGCCTGCCCAGGAGGGCTGAGCAGGCGCACGGTGCCTCCAAGCCGTTGAGGTGAGCCCCCCTCTGCCCCTTACCTGCAAGGGGAGGCTGCGAGCCGCTCCTGGCCACAGTGAGACCCAGCCAGGTGCAAGGGGTTTCTGCCAGCCTGGGACGCTGAGGCATAGGATCTTGGAGGGGGCAGAGAGATTTTGGGAGGCTTGAATGAAGGCAGGTGCAACTTGCAGATCAAATGGGCTGCAGTTCATGATCTGGCACTGGATGCGGTTTCTGCCCTAGCGGGGCTTGGTGGGGAGGTCATGTCACTCAGCTAGCTCCTAAAGCACGGGGCTGCAAACACCAGCAGTGTTTCCTGCTAGGCAGCCACACGCACCTCTGTCTGCATCCACCATAGGATTGCTATTCCTCAGAGACCTTGCGTGGGGCACCGAACTGCCCCGGGGCCCAGTGTTCCCATAGCAGGAGATGGGGAACGCTGTCCCTTTCCCTGGGCAGGACTCCCTAAACAGTTGGCTTTGCAGGTCAACCAAGAGTGCCTCCAAGGCACGTCGGGACCAGATCAATGCGGAGCTGCAAGCACTGCGCTCTCTGCTGCCCATCTCCACGCAGGAGAAGGAGCGGCTCTCCTACCTCCACACCATGGCCCTGGTGTGCCTCCAGCTTCGGGGAGCTCACCTCTTCCCTCCAGGTACCCATGGGCACTACTGTTCCTTTTTCATGGGCGAAGCTCTGCTCTGCATGGGGTGCTGCTCCCGTCCCCTTTCAAAACAGTTTTTCACACTGTGCTCCCCCTGCAGCCTCAGCTCCTCCCTCAGGACCGGTCCTTGCTGCGGAGCTGCTCTCCTTGCTGCCAGGGTTTCTGCTTGTGCTCTCAGCCGGTGGCAAGCTGGTCTACATCTCTGAGAACGTGTCTCAGATCCTGGGTCTCTCTATGGTAAGGGCTGGCCAATGTGGATTTGCAGTCACTGTTTCCCTGTGCCCATTGTGCATGGCACACTGTCCTCATGAGAGGCTCATGCACAGTGTCGGAGGGTTATGAGGTTGCAGTGTGCCAGCACACAGCCCGCTGGGGCCTGCCATGACAGCTCCTTCTATCAGGTGGAGCTTCTTGCTCACGGGGACACCATCTTTGACATCATGGATGGGCAAGCATGGGAGGACGTGCACAAGAAGCTTCTCCTTGCCCAGCAGCAGCCAGGCAGGGGTAAGGCTGGGGAGAACAGAAGTGCAGTGTGCTCACTGAGGTCTCCAGGCTGGGATCTCATAGGTGCTGCCCTGCTCTGAGTCTCCATGGCTGAGGTCAGACCCAGCAGGTTGCCAGTGAGGGCGCTGAGGAGTCTCTAATCTGCTCTCTGCAGAAATCACCTTTGTCAGTGAGATGCGTACATCCAAGGCCTTCCGGCTGCAGCACGGGGGAAATCAGGCTGTGGCAGTACGTGGGCGCTTTGTGGTCCCACGCTGGCCGGCCTCCCCCTCCACCACAGCCTTCCTGGCCCTCTGCACCCCGGTTGCACAGCTGGATGCAGATCATGACGCTGATTCTCAGGACAACCTGTTTCAGAGCACACATGCCCTAGACATGAGGTTTATGGATGTCACAGAGAGGTGAGAGTGCCAGGACAGCCAGGATCATCTCCCTTCACAACGGCTGGGTGTGGGATGCAGGCTGGACCCACTCCTCTTGTCCTCCCCAGTGCCATCTACCACCTCGGCTACCTCAGGGAGGAACTGATTGGCCAGTCATGGTACAGCCTCCTGCATCCTGAAGATGCTGATGTAGCAGCCACTCAGCACAGGGCTGTGGGTGAGTATTATGCCCACACTCACACGTATCTTCCTCTAATGCTGTTTGGCTGCACTTGAAACCTGGCTGCCTAGGACAGCCAAAACAAAGTGAACAGAGTCCCTCTCCCTGTAAAAAGCATGAAGCAGTAGGCTAGTTTTACGCCCCAAACACCGAGCGCGTGGGTTTGCCTCGAGCCCTGCCTTTCTGCGAGGCTGCAGACCTGACCGCCGTCTGCAGCTTCCGACTCGCTGGGGCTGCGGCCGCATCGGGGCCACCGAGGCCCGCCCCGGCAGCGAGGCCAGCTGCGCCCCGCCACCCTCTGACCCTGCCGCTTCCCTGCAGCGCTGGGTGCCGGGGCCGCGCCGGGGCCCGTCGTGCTGCGCGTGCTCCGCAGGGACCGCACCTGGGCCTGGCTCCGCGTGTCGGCGCGGCGCGGGGGCCGCTGCATCACCTGCACCGGCCGCAGCCTCAGGTGAGGGTTCGGGGAGGGAGGAGGCCGGGGGGACGCGGGGGCCGAGCCCGACGGCCGCCATCGGCTCCCGGTCCCCGCGCGCCGCCCCTCACAGCTGCGTTCCGCTACTCAGGGAGGAGGAGGCGCTCTACTTGCGCGCCCGGCAGTGCGGCCCGCCGCCGCTCTACCCAGCCCCAGCCCCAGCGCCGCCGCCTGCCGCCTCCTCGCCGGAAGAGGGGCTCGGTCTGCTGGCCGCACAGCTCCGCGCCCTGGCCGACAGCCTCTCGCCGCCCGCCGCCTACACCGGGACGGAGGCCTGTTCCTACGGCCGGCCGCAGCCGGACGCCGCCTTGGCGCTAGCCCGTCTCCTAGGCGACGCGCTGGAAGCTTCCGGGTCGCACACGACGCATGCGCGCGGCGCGCCGCTCCTCCACCAATAAACGCCCGTTTTGCCTTCCTTTTTGTCCGACTGCGCGTGCGCCGCTTCCGCGGGTTCTCCGCCGGCGGGGCGGGCGGCCATGAGGCGGGCGGCCATGAGACGGCCGGATGCGGCGGCAGGGCGCCGCGTGGGAAGCGGCGGCGGGGCGGGCGGGGAGGAGGAGACGGGCCCAGAGCTGGGAGGTGAGGAGAGGCGAGGAGAGGCGAGGCGCTGCGACCGGCTGGAAGAAGCTGTGCTGCGGGAATGGCGTCCGTACGGAGCGGGGCTCCGGCAGGGGCGGTGGTTGGGGCTCCCGGGGCTGCGGCTGTACCCGGGCTGCTGGGCGGAGGGAGGGGAGCCTCTTCCGGAGCGAGGGTCCGAGGGTTTAGCGAGGCGGAGCGGTTTCCTTCTGCCGGACGGGCGCGAAGGGGCGGCAGCGCTGTTTGTGCCGCTTGTCTTTTGCTCCGGGCCGCAAAGTGCCTCGGGGCAGCCGTGAGAAGCTGCTTCGCTCAGCTGTGCGTCGCTCTCCTCCAGATGAGGCTGACCTGCCGTTGGAAGAACGGCTGCGGATGCAGAACGCGGCCGGAACGAGAGCGTGCCGGCAGCTGAGCGATGGGAAGAAAACAGCAACGCCTGGCAGAGCTCCGGTGAAGCAGCAGCTGAACAAAAAGGGGTAAAGGTGTTCCTCGTGGCCGGCAGGATGTGTCTGTGTGCTCTCTGTGTGCTCCAGAAGCAGTGCTGGCAGCTCCTCGCCGTGCTGACGTTGCCTTGGAGCTGGCGTAGATCTCTGATGTGCTGTGCAGCTGTGCCCTTCATTGCAGTGCTTTATTTGGGAATGATCTGTCAGTGTTGCTGAGCTCTCAGTGCTCTGTCATGCTCACATCCCCAGCTGTCTGCTGTTGTCTGGTGCTTAAAGCAGTGCTTAGTTCCTGTGTTTTAACCCAGAAGCATGGTGAGCTTCTCCTTGAAGCTGTGATCAATAGTGTTTGACTTGTACCTCCCCAGCCCTGCTGCTTTCTGAACCTCTTGTGGCTTCTCAGTGTTTTCTGCCCTGCTCCCATAGCTGCAGTTGCAGGGCCAGCTGATTGTCTGGAATCTCATTCATTTTGCTGTCATCCCCTCCGTGGCTCATCTGTTGATGTTCCTTTCTTTCCCCTCTGCAGTACTTGCAGTCACAGGCTCTGTCCCGTTCTCAGTGTTCTTTACACTTCCAGTTCATGTACTCTGCAGGTGCTATTATGTGGTGTGTGTGAAATGAATTCAGTGTAACAGAACCTATTTGATTTCTAGCAGTCCTCCTCCGGCCTCCTCCATTCACATCTGTCAAACCATTATCCTTTATCTGCAGCACTTAGCAGTTCTTAATCCTCAGAGTCCTATCCAAATGATTTGAACAGGTTTCCTCTGTTACCGTGGCATTCCCTAACCTATTTCTGAATGCATCTTTCCTCTGCTTTAAACAGTTGACTAGAATAATGTTTCTACTTTACCTTCTACCCAATAGTCTGGGGGATTCTGTGTAGTGTGCTGTCTTTACACGGCATCTCTATTTCTGCTACTCTATTTGCATAATTCTGCTTTTATTACTTAATTTCCTTAATCCTTTCAGCACTGCACCACTGTAAATCCCAGATGCTGTTTCTTTCATGGTTTTTATTATGGAATTTAACTTCTTAAAAAAGCACTTAAGGGAAATCCCTGGGAGCTCAGCTGTTTTCAGTAGTGGTTTGTGAAGCTGACTCGAGCATTGCACAGGGGTGCAGCCTCATGAGAAGATGTGAAAACAAGCTGGACGTTGCTTTAAGTGGGATTTGGAAAACTTACTTATTGCTGCATGGTTGTTTATGCTCCTCACCCCAGTGCTGCTGTATTGCTGAGTGTGGGTGTAATGCCAGGACTCGGTGATTTGCACATCTTTGTTTCTGATAACTTACCTGGTGTAGTGATAAATCACAGGATGCAGCATTCAGGATGGGGATAGTCATGCTCTGTCCTGTCACCTTACATCATCTTGCTTTTACACCTGAAGCATCATGCTCTCAAAGCTTGTGTTGCAGGAAGGACTCATTCCCTTAATTCCTTTACACCACCTGTCCTGATTCAGCGTGAAGTGTCCTTTGGAATAAGTACCATAAGCTGCATGACCCTTATTCCTGTGGGGTCTGATTTCTCCTTTACCTGAGTTTGGTACGCTTTCTCACTGATCTTGATCATACTAGAACTGGCCTGCTCTTGTGACTAACCAGGTCAGTGAGAAAGTCCTAACTTTGGTCTCACCTTTCAGTGTGTCACTCAAGAGTGCATGAGCTGGGTAAGGAGTAGAAGAGGATCATTATGTGACGTGTGAAAACATGGAAATAGGAATAATTATTCACTGATAACCACTGTACAGTGGTAGGTTTTCATTTGGTACAGTGAGGTTTTGATTCTTTGGAGCTAGATTAAAGCACGCAGATGTTTTCTGTAGGATTAATTCAGTTACACATTTATGGGTGAGTTGGTTGTAGTGGCCAACTGTTGTTGGTTGTACTGGCTTTTGATACCTGCAGTCTCCATGAAGTCTGGTGTTTTGTCACTGTGTTCTCTAGAGGGTCTCTCTGACCTTCTGAGATGTTAGTCTGGGTCTCTTTCTGCCCTCTGCTTCTTACAAGTATGTTTTTTCCCTCTTTCAGGCCAGTGGAGATGTCTGCCAAGAAACCCATGCCTTTTCTGCGACAAGTTGTCCCTGTTACAAAGAAGGTGGGTGCTCTTTCTCCCCACTTCAGGTACTGACTGTGTTTAGTGATGCTGAGGGGCACAGATGTGGTGATGGTGCTGCGGAAGGAGGCAAAGGCTGTTTGTGGAGGATAGGTCTTAGCTAGCAGCCTGCTGAACACGGGTGATGGTAGCATGTCTCTGGGAAGAGCAGAAGATGGGATGCAGGGGAGGCTGCTGCTTTGACCTTAACTTGGCCCTTTGAGAATAAGCAGGATATTAATAGAGTAATCTGGCTCTGACTCTTGCCTCTGCATTCAGGTCCACAGAGACCCTCGATTTGATGACCTGTCTGGAGAGTATAACCCTGAAATATTTATGAAGACGTACGGCTTCCTGGACACCATCAAGAAGCAGGAGAAGGAAGTAATGCCTTGTGCCTGTCCTTGGCCAGAAGAAACTTGCTTGGCAGGGGTGGCCCCCGCAGAAGCCTTTTGCAATGGAGCTGGCAGGCAGGCAGTGACGCAGCTTTCTGCTCTCTTTTCCAGATGGTTCAGAAGCAGCTGAAAAAATGCCGGAATATGGAACAGAAGGAGAAACTGCAGCAGCTCCTGAACCGCATGGTGAGTTTGGTGCAGCATCCCCTCTGTTAGGCAGTGCACTGATAGAGAGGATGTGTGACCTGAGGTCTGCCTAGACACTCGCTGACGTGGGCCATCCATTCTGTACAGACACAGCAAGAACAGGCACAGAAAAAACAGCAAAAACAGAGGGAAAGGGAGCTGACTTTGAAAAGACAGCAACGGGAGCTGGCCAAGCAGGGAAAGAAACCCTTCTTCCTAAAGAAGTGTAAGTACACGGTGTGAACATATTGCAGGAAGACCTGGAGGAGGGTACTGCTGACAGCAGTGCAAGCTCTGGAGATGAGCTGTCCATAAGCTTGGAGCTGTGGAGGGACTGTGGTGCTGGCACTCAAGTGATAAGCCAGGCCTGGTGCTCAGCAGGAGGAAGCAAGAAGGTGTGTAGAGATAACTCAGCTTGCATCTAAAACCTTGCTCCTCTCTCCTTCACAGCTGAGAAACGGAAATTGGAGCTAGCAGAGAAGTATGCAGAGCTAAAGAGGAGTGGAAAGCTGGAGAGCTTCCTGAACAAGAAAAGAAAGAGGAATGCTGTCAAAGATAAGCGCCGTTTGCCCACACAGAAGAACCTGTGACTGCTGCACAGACATGCTGTTACCTGGAGAGGTGGTGCTGGCACTGGGATTCACTCTGGCCAGGCCTGGAAGATGGCAGCCTCTCTTCTCATTTTCTGCCTTCTGCTGTAGTGATGCTGTTAGGCAGCGAAGTCTGAACAGGAAAAAAATGTGCTTTCGATAGCTGAAGAGACCCCTGCACTTGTGTTTTACATCATACCTGGGTGGTGACAAGCCTGTCATGCAGATGCATATGGTGCTGATCAGTTTCTGCACCTGCTCTGCCTGTAGCTAGGAGAGCTCAGACTGTGCCCTGCACTACTGGCTCTTCTCCATGTCTTACTGGGTCCCAATGAAAAGGGCATCAGGTGGGAGGGTAATGATCCGGTCTGCTCAGAGCAGGGCCAGCACTGCGTTCAGACCAGGATGCTGGAAGCTTGCTTCATATGGGTTTGCAGATGTACAGGGATAAAGGGTGCTACCATTCTGTACCCCTGTTCCACTGCTTCAAGTTCTCAAGGTGAAACTCCTTTTTCCTCCAGGAATTTTGCCTAGTTTTAGTCTGTGATTGCTGTCTTGTTCTCAATGAAGTGCCCGCCTGAGTCTTGTTAAAAACCTTGTAGTAGGTCTGAGAGGTGAGCAGGAAGAGGAGCTCCTAGATCTCGTTGAAGCCTTTACTTCCCACGACTGAGTAAAAGCCCTCACCTCCCAGCACGGTTCTCCAGACCCCGGCAGCTTTCGTGCTCTTGACTGGAGTGAGCCCAGAGATCCAACGTCAGGGCCTAGCTGGGTGGAGCGTCCAAATGTAGTCTGCCCAGAGCTGACAAAGCAAGAGAGATCAGCATCCCTCTCTGGGGCTGCACCTTGGTGCCAGGGCGTGCAGCTGACTGTAGTCAGGCACTGCTGCCCAGGATCTCTCCAGCAGGGCTGCCCCTGTCTCGGCCTGTTCTCTTAAAGGGCTGTTAGCATTTCTACGTAACATTGATTCTGTATAAAATAAATACATGTTTTCCTTTACTGCCACTATCACTGCTGTTACAAAGGTGTTTGCTGCAGTTTGAACTTAGAGGATGTGCTTCTCTCTGGCATTACAGCTGACCACCAACTCTGTTATTTCTCCTTGCTGCTAATGGCTCAATTTCAGTGGCTATGCTAATGCAGAAGTGATGTTGATGTGATGCAGGTGCTATGAACCAGACTCTGGTCAGCAAGGCAGATCACTCCTGCCAAGCCTGCACATTGCTCCACTGCTGCAGGTGGCAGCTGGTGTGTGAGGCCTGGGAAAAGGTTTTGTGAAGAAGAGAAAATGGAAGATGAGCAACTCTGTCATGCCTGGCTGAGGGTGTTACTGAAGCATCTGCCTCTGCTGCAATTCCTGTGGGTGATGAGAGCTCTGCGCTGGTAACAAATTTTAGTGTGGCTGGGCAAAGGCAGCAGAAACAGGATGGCAGCTTGGTTAGGGACATGGAAATCCTCAGCTGCCTTTACCCTGCATGTGGCTCGCTGCTTTGTGCCCAGCCTGACCTTCCTCTCCTGACCTTGACTTGGGAAGCAGAGCCTGCTGTATTCTTATGCCTTCAGAGGAGAACTAACTTGGAAGCAGTGTGGCAGTGCAAATCTCAAGGCTATCATGGCCCCTTTGTGCTGCAGCTTGCTGTTTTACACTGTTTTTAATCCAAAACTGAACAAGTCTCCTCTTGTAAAGGTGCAGGGGGACAATATAGTAAGAAGGCTTAGTCCTGGGCTCACATGGGAGCCACTGCTGCCAAGGCCTTGCCAAGGGTCTGTGTGGCATTACCAGGTCTGTGCGTCCCCATCTTCTGTTGCTGGTAGATCCTGCCCAGCAAGGAGCAATCCTAGTGCAGTGCCAGAATGGAAGACTTCTGAGCTGGGGCACAAACTAATTGTCCAGCACATGGAAGGTGAAGAGCAAGGCTGCTGACCTGTCTCTTCTTGTCTGCTCCTGGCTTTCTCCCATCCAAGGAGAAACCTACCGTAGGGCATGGCCTAAGCACAGCCAGCACTGGGGTGAGCCTTGGGGCAGGCTGCAGTGTGACAGCACTGGCTGGTGAGGGATGCCTCTGTGTCTACAGTCAGTGAAGCTTCTTTTTCCCATGGCCTCAGGGGACTGCATTAGGTTATTTGGCTTGTGTTTCTAATGCTGTCCTGTCAGGCTGTCAGCTTAGGTCTAGTGCTCCACAGGCAGGCTGTGGGGGACCTATGTGGACTTCTTCAAGGAGAGCAGCTATGGGCATGGCTGGCATCAGTTGCTGCAGGGACAGGCAGCAACAGTACTAGGCATCAGTGGTGACATGGGATGCTCTTAGGGTGTGGGTGGCCACCCAATCTTTCCCCCCCAAAGAAGTGCTCTGCAGCTGGGCATCAGGGAACACAGACACAAGGAGAGCTCAGGCCTTTTATTGCAAAGAGGGAGATACGAAAAAGGTCAGCTCTTCGAGCCCCCACCGAGCCTGCGGCTGTCTGAGAGGGACAAGAGGTGGGGGGGAGTCAGATCCTCACTCCCACCAGGAGGGGCACCTGGCTGGGGCAAGACGCTGAGGTGGAGCATGTGACATCTCTGCTCAGCCCCTGGCTTGAGCTGGAGGGCTGTGGTCCTGCACTGCTTGGCTGCCCCATTGCAGTGTTGCCCCTGGGGAATGGAGCAGCCTTGTCTGAGGAGGGAGGAGACAGGGTCGGTCCCTGCTGTCCAGAGGCAGGAGGCTCAGCGACCCTCCTGGTGTCTTGTGGGGATGGCCAAGCGTGGTGGTGCCCAGGCTGTGGTTGCCACTGGCGTATCATGTATTGTCCTGGGCCAGCTCCTCAGGGCAGGCAGGCTGATCCCGAGACTTCTGCAGCCCTGGGGAGGGCTGGGGCTGGCAGCTATGCTGCGGGGCAGGACCTGGCCCTGGAGGCGCGTGGTGCCTGTGCCGCTGGTACTGCACAAACATGCAGACCTTCAGCCCGATGGCCAGCATATTCTTGCCCATGAAAATGCTGGAGACCCGGGAGTCCCTGAAGAAGAGCATGTTGCTGCCTCGGATGAAGATGGTGGTGATGTTGACGGTGAGCATGCTCAGCATCGGGTACAGCATCATGCGGTGCGGCATAATGCCGATCCCCTGCATGCTGATCTCGCACAGGGAGACGCAAGGGAGGACCAGGAGCAAGATGTAGCAGTAGAAGAACATGATGCCCTCGGCCCAGAGTGGCAGCCCCTTCTTCTGGGGCTCCCACAGGTTGGCCTGAATGTCCAGCACATCCAGCATGTCCACGATGACCCAGAAGAGGCGGTTGCGAAGATCTTCTTTCTTCTTGAATGTCCTGACGTACTCCATGTGCTCTGTGGCCACCAGCAGCACGTAGAGGGCTGGGATGCAGATGGAGAGCAGCAAGGTGAGCGCTTTGCGAGCCATGAGATCTAGGCTCTTCCGATCAGCTTTATAGTTCTGGTAGACAAAGTAAACCTTGATCTCCAGAACGAAGACATAGAGGAACCAGAGGATCATGGCATAACCTCGCTTGGCTGTCTTTACCTCTGCCCCAACCCAGATGGCCACGTAGCGGAGCACCAGCAAGAAGCACACGTCGCCCACTGCCACCATGACGCAGATGCCCAGCTTCCTGGAGCCCTGGCTCTGCTCCACCAGGTAGGCATCCATGAGGATGAGGCTGCTCATGATGAGTACAGTTGAGAGGCACACGTGAGGCTTGCTGACGGGTGGTGGGGGAACCATTCTGCACAGAGGAACAGGTAGGACCATCAGGGAGTTGCTGGGCTTCCCCATCCCTACTCTTATTCTATCCCCTCACCACAGATGGCCAAAGGAAGGGGTGGCATGTGGTTACAGACTCTTCTCCTAGCTTATCTGATGGGACAGAGCCTGGCCAGAACCCTACAGAACATCCTGCTAGGGAAAGGTGCGAGAGCCTGACTCCGAGCAAACAAGCTGCTTCCTCCTGCAGCGCAGGAACCTCTGCTCCTAGGCTGCATGTAGGGGTAGGCTGGATGGCCTTTGAATACTTGGGATGCTACAGCCTCTTCCAGAAGCTCACTGCATTAGCTAATTGCTGCCATCATGAAGGGCACGTGCCTTACTTCCATGGCCATTCCCAGCCAGTGGCACTGGTTATGTTCTTTCCTGCAAAGCACACAAGGCCATGTCTATGCTTTTATCCCAAGCAGTTCCACAATATAGCAAGCCAGGCCCTCTATCTTTTTCATCTCCTTTATTTTCATGCATAGCAGTAGGAGAAAGATGATTTTCAGTATGGCCGTCCTGCAGGGTAGGAGGGAAGAGATCTGCCTACCATCCTCAGTTTCTTTCAGCCTTGTGATCCACAAGAGCTTTGCTTAATGTTCCCTGTCAGGATACAACAGAGCAAAGAAAGCTCTGGGATGCAAGAGCTCTGCAAGAGGCCCTGGATTTCAGCTTGACGCTCGGCTTTCCTACATGGGCTCAGAGCAAAACCCCACGGGCAGCCCTCCACCTCAGATGGCACGGGTGCTGTCAGGCTCCCTCCCGGCCCAGCACAGCTGCGGGCAGCCGCTGCCAGAGCCGGAGGGAGCTGGGGCCCAGCCTGGCACGGCTCGGCAGCTGCTCTGGAGGGGAGCCAGTCCCCCGGCTGAGACAGAGGCCAAGCCGGCTCCCCGACGCTGGGGCCGCGCAGGGGCTCTCTCTGCCCGCCGCGGGCCGGGAACCGCGTCGCACCGACACCACGCGCCGCGCCAGCCGGCGTTACCTGGGGGTGCCCGGGCACGAGAACGCCCCGAATCCCGCATGTCCCGAGCCTTCGGCCGTGCGGACGGACGGGCGGCAGCAGGAGAGAGGCGACGAGGAGGGCAGCTGCTCCGAGCCGGGCCGCGAGGCGGGCCGCAGGGACGGCCGGGGCGAGGCGGCGGGGCTCCGCGACCGTCTCTCGCTGTCCGCTCGCAGCATCGCCCGGGGACCCGCGGCGCGGTGTCCGCGTGCCGGGGAAGGGAGCGCTCGGCACGGAGCCGCGGAACTGCGGCCCGGAGCTCCCCGACGGGGCCGCGCTCACCTCGGGAGGCTCCCCGGGGCTGGGCGGCGGAGGCGGCGGAGGAGCCCCGCTGACGGCCCCGGGCCCGGAGCGGCATCGCCCGGCGGCGTCTCTGCGGCGGCGGCGGCGGCGACGTTTGGCCCCTCCCGGCCGGGCGGGCGGGGACTGCGGCGGCCCCCGCCTCGGCGGCACGGCATGGCAGCGGAGCGAGGCGACAGGCGGCTGCGCTCGTCCCGGGGTCAGCTCCGTGCCAGCGCCTGGGCTGAGACCCAGCTCGGTTGTGATTGACGGATGTCCTCGCTCTCTGGGGAAGGCTTCTAGTACATTTCCACTTCGCCTTGGCAGCGCTCGTTGTAAATAGGCGTCGTTCTGGAAGACCGGCCATGACCTGTTAGGGAAAGGCTGTGCCCCGGAGCGCGGTGGGCACGGCAAAGGCTGGCAAGGGCAGTGGGCGCAGCCCCGATGTCGGATCAGACGCTGCTTTGGGGCAGACGCCCATTGGGGGTGGGGAGTGCCGAGTGGGGTCGTGCTCGGTGATCCTTCTGGGTCCTTCCAGCTTAGTTGATAGAGTGATGCAAGAGAGGGGAAGCCAATGCCGAAGTAAAACCCACATCTTCCCTGTCAGCCATCAGGATCAGGGCAGTCCCTTGCATGGTCTCCATCCTTAGAGGCACCAAGAGCTGGCCACATAGGTGTGTATATGGCAGAGGCAAGGGAAGAGGTGCTTGAGGCAGTTTTCAAGCAGTGGAGCTGTGGACAAGATGATTCATCTCTGGGCTGAAATCATAAAGCCCCTGAGTCTTCACTAGAGGCGAGGACAGGAGGTGACAATGTTCGTGTGGGAAGCAGAGAAGAGCTGCTTTAACGAGGCACATAAAAATAAGCAACCAGAGCAAGAGCAGATATGGGCATGCTTAACTAAAACATGATGCTGGAGCTGAGTGGCATGGATCGCATATGGATGTGGCTGTGATCAGAGACAAAATGGGAAGAAAGCAAAGAAGGGTAAAGTGGGGATCCCGAGCAGATGGCTCTCCCCTGGTTGCCTGCTGGCTCCAGGCGGAAAGCATCCTTGGGTCAGCGCTGTGCTGCCCCAGTACTAGCACCAGAGCATCCCTCTGGAACAGAGACCACAATGTGAAGGCAATGCGAGGAGAGCCAGAGAAATCCACCTGTCACACTGAGCATCCTTGAAGGAGCAGAGCAAAAGGGGAAAGCTTGCCAGCAAGGAGGTGGTAGAGGCTGCAGTGAGAGCTTCAGCTGCTCCAAAACCCTCATGGCCCCCACGGCCTGGCCACAGGGCAGAAGCTGGAAGTGATGAACATACTCTAGGAAGGCAAATTACCAAAATATCCACCCTGCTAACAGCTGAAAGGAGGATAATAGAGTATGGAAGCAATGGTGACAAGGCCCTCTGGGTGTGAGCTCAACCTCTGAGAAAATGGTGCCCATTGTAAAGCATTAGTTTCAAACACAGCCATGCAGCCGTGATGGGCCAGAGAGTGTGTGCTGCTAATCCTGCTGGAAGCGGCTCAGGGGAAATTATGGAAAAGGTGTGAAGCTGTAGCAGCTGCTGGAACACCTCAGTGTGTGCTTGAGTCTAGCTATGTAGCTGTAGCGCATGCAGTTCCAGTGACCTCAGCTAAAAAAGAATTTTGCAAATGGAGGCTTGAGGCTTCAGCACACGCATCCTGCAGGTCCCAGAGGCTGGGGAGGACCGAGGGCAGGGCCCAACCCAGCTCTCTACAAGGTGAATGACGTGGTGGCAGAACAGAGACCCACAGGCCAAGCCCTACTGCTGTGGCACTATCCCCGGCCCGGAGGCTGATGCGGGTGCAAGGAGGAAGGCCGCTTGTGCCACAGCCACTGGGTGTCAGTGCAGACCCACGCAGCCTGCTCAGCACAAAGCCACCCCTCGATGCCTGTGATGAGGAGCCGGGGGAGTGGTCGGCCTGTCTCACCCAAGCCCAGGGCCCAGATGTCTGTCTGTCCCTCCCCAGACCACTGCACGATGCAGGCTGAAGGGTGCTCCTCCAGCTAAAGGCAGGGTGGTTTGAGAGGGAGTTGTAGAAGAGAAGTGCTGTTATCTTGAGCTCCTATGGTGTCTTGCTGCACCTGAATCGCATCCAGAGGTCAAAGGTACATGGCTCTAGGGGATGTCCAGGAATGGCTTTGCTTGGGCTTTGGGCTTTGCTGGCCCAAAGGAGTCGATACCCTGTGCAGTACTGGCCATCACAGCAGCACTGAGAGGTGCCTCGTGCCTTGTCTGCCGGGGACAACGCTGGACTGCTACAAGGTCTCTCAATAGTACTGAAGTGCTGGGGAGGAATTGGTGGGCATAGTCCCGTAGAAGTGAGGTGTGAAAAAGGAGGAAGTGTGATATTTTTTCTTCTTTTCAGAGGCACGTTTCTAACTGGGTGCTGGGATGTCAAAGAAGAGGGCTTCTTGGCTGCTTTTGCTTCAGGATGAAGTGAATCTCAGTACACAGCAAGGTCTCAAGAGGAGAAGCTGCTAAATTAGATGCCTACCAGGTTGTGTTTAAACCATAACACAACCAGGTTCTGGCACTTACGACAAAAAACATAGGAAAAATGTGACCCCAAAGACAGGGGAAAGCCAGTGTGCATGGGAGAACACAGTTCTGGACAGCTCAACTTGTAGGCACGAAGTCAATGTAACATGAAAGGAGAAAATGAAGAGCAGTCTGCATAGCTGAATAAACAAGGCACATTGAAACAGACTGCGAACAAATGCATAAATTCATCTCTAGAAGAGCCAGCAGGCTGAAGAAACCACGTGAGCTGCAGTACGGATGGAAGCGCTCAAAGGGAATAGGCTGTAAGAAGAGAGCCAGAGAAACCCACCTCCATCGCACTGAACATCCTCAGGGGGAGCTGCAGGAAAAGGGCGAAGCCTGTCAGCAAGAAACTACACGTGGTGGCTGCAAGAGAGGAAGGCTAGCTGTGGGCTAGGGACTGCACAGAGCACTCTGACAGCTCTGAGAAATCATCACAGGGTGGCACGACCTCAGAGCAGAGAGATGGCCGGAGGTGACAGGTGGCCCAGCAGAGCTGCAGGCCTTGCTGGCACTTGGGGGCTGTCTGAATGTTTGGAGGTTGTCACTGCAGCAGGCTGCTGTGGTCTGAGCAGAGAAGTGCCACATGCCTCCTGGAGGGCACAGAGCATCCCCAAAAGCCTGGGGTGCCATTGAAGCACCACGTGGATAGGTGGGGATATTAATCGAGACTGAAAAGCAAAGGGTTAAAGTCAGCTGCTGGGGAGCCCCTGCAAGAGGGTTTGAGGTCCTTGGGAGCAGTCAGCTGCTTGTGGGGAGAGGTAGCAGCGATACCCAGCTGAGATCAAAACACAGTGGGTGGAGATGCTGAGTTAAGGCCAGGCCAGCACAGCCACCACGGCTCCTGCCTCAGACCTGACTTTCCACATTCACCCGCAGAGCAGCATCCCTCCTCCAACTGCATTTCCTCAGAAGCCCCTGTTGAGACCCCTTAGCAAATGCTCTCACAGAGCCAGGGCTGTCTTGGATGAAGGGGATGGCTGTCGTTATGGGCTGCTCAGAGGGAAGGCAGGCTGTGAAGCAGCTGCTCTGACAGCAGGACGGCAGGTGTGCGGAGCGCTGTGCCCTGGGCTGTCGGTCGGGCACAGAGATGGACTGGGGAAGGGAGGTAGAAAAGTTGTGTTAAGGCACAGATTGATTTGCTGGTCAAACCGAAAGCTGACGTGAGTATCTGCGTATTACTAAGAGGCCCGAGGCTTAACTGCGGATTAAACGCCAAATTTACAAACGCAAGTGAAAAGAAAAGATCCGGGAGGACGTTGGCAATCAGGAAAGCGACCCTGAAATCCTTATGGATAACAGAGAACGTCGGAGCTGCTCTCGAGACCCACAGCGGCACACAGACCTGGCCGAGGGCCGGAGCCCCTTCCCGCAGCCCCGCGCACCCCCCGCCCAGGCCCGCAGGCCCCGTTGCCACGGCAACCCCGCCAACCGGCCGCGCGCCCGGCCGCGCCCCTTGGCGGGCTCGCGCAGGCAGACTCGGGAAGAGGGGCTGCTGCGCGTTAAAGGGCTCGCGTCCACGCCCCCCCTTCTGGCAGCGCCGTTCCCATTGGCCGAGCCCTCCCCGGGCGCCGAGTCCTTTCTGCTTTCGATTGGCTACCGCTCTCCGCGGCCTACCCCTTCGCCATTCCGATTGGCAGGCGCCGCCCGAAG
>NW_024965666.1:0-2169 GCF_019238085.1 Lagopus leucura
TCCTCCTCTCCTTCCTCTTCAAATTCACCCTGCTCATCAGCAGTGGCATCCTGGTATTGCTGGTACTCCGAGACCAGGTCATTCATGTTGCTCTCCGCCTCCGTGAACTCCATCTCATCCATGCCCTCGCCCGTGTACCAGTGCAGGAAGGCCTTGCGCCGGAACATGGCCGTGAACTGCTCCGAGATCCTCTTGAAGAGCTCCTGGATGGCCGTGCTGTTCCCTATGAAGGTGGCGGACATCTTGAGCCCACGCGGGGGGATGTCGCAGACGGCCGTCTTCACGTTGTTGGGGATCCACTCCACAAAGTAGCTGCTGTTCTTGTTCTGCACGTTGAGCATCTGCTCGTCCACCTCCTTCATGGACATGCGGCCTCGGAAGATGGCAGCCACCGTCAGGTAGCGGCCGTGGCGGGGGTCGCAGGCGGCCATCATGTTCTTGGAGTCAAACATCTGCTGCGTCAGCTCGGGCACCGTCAGGGCTCGGTACTGCTGGCTGCCGCGGCTCGTCAGCGGGGCGAAGCCCGGCATGAAGAAGTGCAGCCGGGGGAAAGGCACCATGTTGACCGCCAGCTTGCGCAGGTCGGCGTTCAGCTGGCCGGGGAAGCGAAGGCAGGTGGTCACGCCGCTCATGGTGGCCGACACCAGGTGGTTGAGGTCCCCGTACGTGGGAGTGGTGAGCTTCAGGGTGCGGAAGCAGATGTCGTACAGGGCCTCGTTGTCGATGCAGTAGGTCTCATCCGTGTTCTCCACCAGCTGGTGCACAGAAAGGGTGGCATTGTAGGGCTCCACCACCGTGTCCGACACCTTGGGAGAGGGCATGACGCTGAACGTGTTCATGATGCGGTCGGGGTACTCCTCCCGGATCTTGCTGATGAGCAGGGTGCCCATCCCCGAGCCGGTGCCGCCGCCCAGCGAGTGGGTCAACTGGAAGCCCTGCAGGCAGTCGCAGCTTTCCGACTCCTTCCTCACCACGTCCAGCACGGAGTCCACCAGCTCAGCGCCTTCGGTGTAGTGCCCCTTGGCCCAGTTGTTGCCGGCCCCGCTCTGACCTACGGGCAGACCGGCAGCAGCGAGCCACGTCAGTGCCCCCGGAAGGAGTGCAGATCCACCGCCGCCCCCCCACAGAGCTCGCACCCCTCTCGTTCCCATCCCAGAGCGCTGCTGGGATCCAGCGCCCCAGCTCGCTCACACGCCTGCTCCGAGCCTCCTGCACGCACCTCGCTCACGCTGGGGGACGCCTCCACGGCACGCTCACTCACCAAAGACAAAGTTGTCAGGTCGGAAGATCTGTCCAAAGGGGCCGGAGCGCACCGAGTCCATTGTGCCGGGCTCCAGGTCAACCAGGATGGCACGGGGGACGTACTTGTTACCTGTGGGAGGAACCAACGCAGCGTTACGGCCCTGCAGCCACAGCAGCACTGCTGTGCTCACCGCAGGCTCCCTGTAAGTCACCACCCATGGCACAAGGGCATTCTTAAGAGCGAATCAGGGGCAAAGACACAAATCAGCTATAGAGCTGTGCCAGGAAACAACATGCTGCACACAGCTCTCACAAGAGAGCACACATGTGAGGTCCCTGTACTCTCTCCCAGGGGAGATGGAGGAGGAAAGCCACTCCATGGAGCAGTTACCTGTAGCTTCATTGTAGTACACGTTGATTCTCTCCAGCTGCAGGTCGCTGTCCCCATGGTAGCTGCCGGTGGGATCGATACCGTGCTCATCGCTGATGACCTCCCAGAACTGCAGGGACCACCAGAGGGACAGGGGCGTCACCGCGGCCCCGCCCCCCCGACCACCGCCCCGCCACGCAGCGCGTGGAGATCGACAGCCGCCCCACGGCGCTCGGCTGTGACACCGACGCCCTGGGAGCCCGCAGCCCACTGAGACGGCGGCAAGCAAAATTGCTTCCTCGCACGCCCACCTCGGAGCCGCGCCACGCCCGCACCACGGAACCACCGCAACGCGACCGGGAGCCGCCGGCAAGGAGAAGCCGAGCAGAACCACTCGTGCCTGGGGACGTGAGGACCCCATATGGGAGCCCCGCTTTAGAGCGCACAGAGACCGGCGCGCGCGAACACGTGGCCGATCGCCATGCACTCGGCGGGGTGGCGGCCCGTACCTTGGCGCCGATCTGGTTGCCGCACTGCCCGGCCTGGATGTGCACGAT
>NW_024965667.1:0-2529 GCF_019238085.1 Lagopus leucura
CCTACATTCCATGGTTCTGTGACCTTCAAGGTCCATTCCAACCCTACATTCCACGCTTCTATGACCTACAAGGACCATTCTACCCTACAATCCATGGTTCTGTAACTTTCAAGGTCCCTTCCAACTCTACATTCCGTGGTTCTGTGACCTTCAAGGTCCCTTCCTACCCTACATTCCATGGTTCTGTGAACTTCAAGGTCCCTTCCAACCCTACATTCCATGCTTCTGTGACCTTCAAGGTCCCTTCCAACCCTACATTCCATGTTTCTGTGACCTTCAAGGTCCCTTCCAACCCTATATTCCAAGCTTCTGTGACCTTCAAAGTCCCTTCCAACCCTACATTCCATGGTTCTGCAACCTTCAATGTCCCTTCCAACCCTACATTCCATGCTTCTATGACCTTCAATGTCCCTACCAACCCTACATTCCATGGTTCTGTGACCTTCAAGGTCCCTTCAAACCCTGTATTCCATGCTTCTGTGACCTTCAAGGTCCCTTTCAACCCTACATTCCATGCTTCTGCAACCTTCAAGTTCCCTTCCAACCCTACATTCCATGCTTCTGTGACCTTCACTGTCCATTCCAACCCTACATTCCATGGTACTGTGACCTACAAGGGCCATTCCAATCCTACATTCCATGCTTCTGTGAACTTCAAGTTCCATTCCAACCCTATGTTCCATGCTACTATGACCTTTAATGTCCCTTCCAACACTGTATTACATGGTACTGCGACCTTCAATGTCAATTCCAACCCCAAATTACATGGTCCTGTGGCCTTCAAGGTCCCTTACTACCCCACATTCCATGGTTCCGTGACTTTCAAGGTCCCTTCCAACCCTATATGCCATTGCTCTCTGTCCTTCAAGGTCCCTTCCTACCCTACCTTCCATGCTTCTATGACCTACAAGAACCATTCTACCCTAAAATCCAAGGTTCTGTGACCTTCAAGGTCCCTTCCTACCCTACATTCCATGCTTCTGTGACCTTCAAGGTCCCTTCCAACCCCACATTTCATGCTTCTGTGACCTTCAATGTCCCTTCCAAGCCTACATTCCATGGTTCTGTGACCTTCAAGGTCCCTTCCTACCCTACATTCCATGGTTCTGTGACCTTCACTGTCCATTCCAACCCAGCATTCCATGCTTCTGTGAACTTCAAGGTAGATTCCAACCCTATGTTCCATGCTACTGTGACCTTCAATCTCCCTTCCAACACAGTATTACATGGTACTGCGACCTTCAAGGTCCCTTCCAACAATACATTCCATGATTCTGTGACCTTCAATGTGCCTTCCAACCCTACATAACATGCTTCTATGACGTTCAGTGTCCCTTCCAACCCTACATTCCATGGTTCTTTGACCTTCATTGTCCATTCCTACCCTATATATTCCATGGTTCTATGACCTTCAAGGGCCAATCCAATCCTACATTCCATGGTTCTGTGACTTTCAAAGTCCCTTCAAACCCTACATTCCATGCTTCTGTGACCTTCAAAATCCCTTCCAACCCTACATTCCATTCTTCTGTGACCTTAAAGGTCACTTCCAACCCTACATTCCATGGTTCTGTGACCTTCAAAATCCCTTCCAACCCTTCATTCCATGCTTCTATGACCATCAAGGTCCCTTACAACCCTACATTTCATGCTTCTTTGACCTTCAAGGTTCATTCCAACCCTACATTCTGTGGTTCTGTGACCTTCAAGGTCCCTTCCAGCCCTATATGCCATTGTTCTCTGACCATCAAGGCCCCTTCCTACCCTACATTCCATGATTCTGAGACCTTCAAGGTCCCATCCAACCCTGCGTTTCATGGTTATGTGACCTTCAATGTCCCATCCAACCCTACATTCCATGCTTCTGTGACCTTCAAGGTCACTTACAACCCTACCTTCCATGCTTCTATGACCTACAAGGACAATTCTACCCTACAATCCATGGTTCTGTGAACTTCAAGGTCCTTTCCAAACCTACATTCCATCGTTCTGTGACCGTCACTCTCCATTCCAAACCGATGTTCCATGCTTCTGTGACCTTTAATGTCCCTTCCAACACTGTATTACATGGTTCTGTGACCTTCAATGTCTTTTCCTGCCCCCCATTCCATGGTTCTGTGACTTTCACGGTCCCTTCCAATCCTATTTGCCATCGTTCACTGACCTTCAAGGTCCCTTCCTCTCCTACATTCCATGGTTCGGTGAACTTCAAGGTCCCTTCCAACTCTACATTCCATGCTTCTATGACCAACAAGGACCTTTCTACCATATAATCCATGCAACTGTGACATACAAGGTCCCTGCCAACCCTACATTCCATGGTTCTCTGACCTTCACGTTCCCTTCCAACCCTACATTCCATGGTTCTGTGCCCTTCAAGATCCCTTCCAACTCTACATTCCATTGCTCTATGACCTTCAAGGTCCATTCCAACCCTATATTTCTTGCTTCTGTGACCTTCAAGGTCCATTCCAAACCTACATTCCATGGTTCTGTGACCTTCAAGGTCCATTCCAACCCTACATTCCA
>NW_024965668.1:0-12920 GCF_019238085.1 Lagopus leucura
GGTTGGACTCCATCATCTTTAGGGGCTTTTCCTACCTGAGCAATTCTATCATTCTGATTGAGGTCATTTTTCTTCCACACCTTTGTTTGCTCAATTAAGGTAATAGGTAATTTAAGAATTACTGATGCAGGCTAGATATATGCACAGCAATTTGTTGTGCTGCCAATTAGCTGTTGGGTTCAAATGTCTCCAGCAATGAACAGAATTGATAGCTGGTGTCTTACTGAATGTGTTCTTAAATCCAATGCAGAACAGCTCCTTGGAGTTCACTCTATACCTTATTTTCTCATTTACTGCTTGAATTCTTAAATAAAATAATTAAGAAAACCAAGCAAACAGCTGAAAACACCAAGTGCTCATAGCAGGGCAGCCTGCTGGAATCTTTGCTTGCTGCTGGATTACTATCATTATTTTATCATTCTCAAGCCAAAATGCAAAGCCGATTTTTGGAAATGCAGGAATTGCTTTCAGTCCTTCCCAAACTTGCTCTTCCTTTTTTCTTTTTCCCTCCCTGCCAATACATGCATAAACAAATAAACGCTGCCCAAAACAGCGTCCAGCACAGCCATCAGGGAGCAGAGCGGTGTCTCTACAGAACGCTTCCTAGAACGGGGGCAGAACTAAGAGCTCTATTTATATCCAGGGCACCCGGCCAGATGGTTTGAAGGAGTGCTTCCATTATTTCAGGAAGCTAATGTGGCATCTGGAAGCGGAGCGCTCCAAACGTGGAGCATTCCCAGAGCTGTCGCGGGCAATGCAGTGAAACAGCAGCGCTCCTATGAAAAAAAGAAATGTAAAGCGTGGATTTTTCTTTTAGCTCAATCATTGGGTGTGAAATTGAATTGAGAAGTCTCCAAAGTAGATTAAATCACCCCCTTGGCATTGCCACGGGAACAGTTGATTTCATCTTGAAGGCGCCTTTGGTTTCCAGATCAGTGGAGCTGAGCGGGAGGAACGTGCGTCACTTTGAGGTAAACAGGGATGTGAGGTGGTTAAAAACAGAAAAGGCAACGCAGCAAAATCCTGTGCCTGACATTTGTCAGCCACTTCTGAATCGCGACGGCTGCTTCCATGGAGCTGTGGGGCAGATATTATCGCTGTCCCTTTCGCTGTGCAGATGAGTTGGAAGTGCAGTGTGAATGGGTTTGGTTCAGCTGATTCGGAGAGGCAAGGCTGTCTTGTTCTGCTCCCCAGGAGCTGTGCAGTGCTGCTGTTCCTCGTCGGGCTGCCCAGGCACAGGAGGATGTTGTGCTCCTGCTGCCCCGGCCCCAGCGTGACGTGGAACTCTCCAGATTCTTCAGCCTGACGTTTCCTGCCTGGTTGTTTGTCAGCACCATCTTTGGGGAGATGACGAATTGCACGTGTTTATATCACACTGTGTAATGTCTGTTATGTTTTCTCAAAGTCCCTTTCTGGAACGAGACGCCGAATGTGTAAGCAGAAAGCCTGCTGTGTTAGCTGGGGCTGGGTGGGTGATCCCAGGAGGTCCTTTCCCACCCTACAGTTCTGCAAACCTCTTCACTAGTCCTTTTAGTATTAGAATGCTTCTGACATGCGATGAGGGAACCCTGAATGCAGCCTTCAGGATGTTCCAGTGCTACATAGGGGCCTCCAAAGCAGCACTCATCTAACACAGCAACACACACGTTAGGGCATGCACAGACTGGGGCTTCCTGCAGAGTGCTTTGCAGCTGGTGTGTGTTCTGGGTACAACTGGTTCACTGCAAAGAGCACAGCAGTAAGGTCACTCATTATGTGGAATACAAAACGTGTGTTCTTTCTTATCCCATAGCCAGACCTGAAGGCATTGAGAACCTCTGCAACATTAGTCGGATTGCAGTAGTGCAAACGAATCGGTCCTGATGTAACCAGAGAAGAAGATTTATTATTTGTTGGTTGTTTTATTTGTTTGTTTGCTCTGTTTCTAACCCCTCCCAAAGTGCAGCCTTGGCTGTTCTGGGGTTCACTTCATCTCTACTGCTTCACTGACCTCCACCCCTCCGCAGAAGGGCGAGCACAGAGCTGCAGGCTGCATGTAGGAGACTTGTGTGTGTGTGTTGGTGTGTCTGTGCGCTGATTGCTTGTGCGGTCTTGCAAGATTGGAGCGCTGAGTTTAAAATAAATAACACCGCTGGATTATGAGGAATCCATTTTGATAACAGCAGGAACTTTCCGCAAGGCCAGGCAGCAGTGCCCAGTCTGAGTGCTGCAGGTGGCAGTGCTCCGTCCTGTCGGGGAGGGAGGCAGGACGACCTCACACTTTTGCCTATAGCTTCCTCTGGTGGGAGGTGAGATGGAAAGCTGGCGTGTGGACACGTCTGCTTTAAGGTGATCTCTGCATGATTAATAACCCTTTTATTCTCTTGCCATTTATTTCTTAAAGCGATAAGGATGAGACCACGCTGACAAGGTGTACTTTTTTAGAACCAGAAAACACAATGGTTGATGAGGCTGCTGCTCACACTGGCTGCTTGCAGGAGCTCTTGCCATTTAATGCATTTTCACCCTTCACTTGAGTTGCATCAGACTGCTTCCCTGCCTTCTGTGACTCATGAAATAACTGTTAGAAGCTCCTGAAGTGAAGTGAATTCTTGGCAGTTTTGTTTGAACAAGTTTTTAGAAATGAGCCCCTTCTTATGGGCTTTGGAAAATAAAGGTGTATTGCCGTCCCCTAATCTTTTCTTCCTACCTTTTCATGAAAGTAATTAGCCTTTTTTGAATGCCTCCAGGCCATGGCATTTCACTTTTCATTTTACAGACCTAATGCTGAATAACCTTCTGAAATTGAGCCCAAATCTTTTAATTGGCGCTCTTCGTTTCCTACCAGCACTGCCGGCTGTTTTAATGCGGTTCGTTTCCATCCCTTCACCATTCCTGCTTTCCTCAGATACGACATGTTTCTGCTGCATCTTATTCTTTGTATCCCAAGCAGAGATCACCCACCTTTGCTTCCTGCCACAGGCTCAGCACCATGGCCATCCTGCAGTTGCTCTCCCAGCTGCCCTCCATCTTCCTTGCTCTCAGGTGACAAAAGCCTACACAACCACATTAACCCATTCCAGTGCCCTTCAAGTGGCTCCAGCATATGTTAGTGGTGAATTTACTTCCAGCTGTTGGAAGTGGTGTCATATATTATGATATACGATCCTAGAAAACAGGATGTATATTGTATCAAAGCAACTCATAGTATTATTTAAGTGTTCGGTATCAGTGACCATCTTGTCCTTCTAGGCTAAGCAAGCCCACCCAGCCTTGGTGCTGGGAACTGGGAACTGCTTCGTTCGTAGGGTGGCTTTGTTTGTAGACTGAAAGAACACAGCCTATGCACAGCCTGTCCAATTTCATCTTCCATCTTGCGCCATTAAGAGGTGTGCAGTGTTAGCACTGCTGTGGCTGTGTGGAAACAGAAGGCATTGAGCTCTGAGAGATGAGGTTCTTCTGGGGAAACTGATAACAAGTACAGAATTCAGGAGGAACATATTTTGTTCTTGTCAGTTATGTCTTGGTTGTTGTACATGATTGGTTGCTTGGATTGGCCAAGTGGCCAGCAGGGACAGGGAGGTGATCGTCCCCTCTGCTCGACTCTTGTGAGGCCCCATCTGCAGCACTGCGTCCAGGGCTGGGGCCCCCAGCACAGGAAGGATGTGGAGCTCTGGGAGCGGGTCCAGAGGAGGCACTGAGATGTCAGAGGGCTGGAGCAGCTCTGCTATGGAGAAGGGTTGAGGGAACTGGGCTTGTTTAGCTTGGAGAAGAGAAGGCTGTGGGGTGACCTCATGGTGGCCTTCCAGTGCTTGAAGGGAGCGGATAAACAGGAGGGAAACGGCTGTTTGTGAGGGTGGATGGTGATGGGACAAGGGGAATGGTTTTAAAGTGAGACAGGGGAGGTTTGGGTTGGATATGAGGAGGAAGTTTTTGAGCCAGAGGGTGGTGAGGCACTGGCACAGGTTGCCCAAGGAGGCTGTGGATGCCCCATCCCTGCAGGCATTCAAGGCCAGGCTGGATGTGGCTCTGGGCAGCCTGGGCTGCTGGTTGGCGACCTGCACACAGCAGGGGTTGGGACTGGAGGAGCGCTGTGGGCCTTTGCAACCCAGGCCATGCTGGGATTCTGCATTTCTCTTTTATGTAATGAACATGAAGAATGGAAATAATTGAAAAATGTTTGCCTTGTTTGCCTACAGAACTCCAGGAACAAGGATGAGGCTGAAGTTTTCAATCAAGCCATCTCCTAAATCCAGTGTGTAACAGCGGTGATAATGAGTGCAAACACAGTGAACAATAACATGCCATTTGTGTGCTGAGTTCTAGGGCTCCAATCCAGGGCGCACTGATGTCTGTGGAAAGACTTCCATTGATTTGAATTAGGCCTTGGCTTCTGTCCTGAATGAGCACAGTACCAGTGGAGCTATGCATGAAAGGAATGTTTGGAAATAAATCACAGGGCTGTAGAGCTGGAAGGAACTTGCTGTGGCAGAACCCCATTCTAATTCTAATTCGGGCAGCCATGTTTTCCAGTGCTTTCTCATAGTCCCTTACACAAACTAACCAGATTCAGTCCTAGAAATATCTTTTGCTGCTGCTGCTGTAATTGGAAGGCTATTTCTGAGCCATTATCCTGATGTCTGCAACCTTTCTGCCTGCTTTATGCCAACACAGCCTTTCATTTCAGTTCTTGTTCTTTGCCCTCTGTGTCATCCTGGTAAATTGCTGATGATGGTCAGGTCTCCTCTCAGGATTTGCTTTGCTAAATAAGCCAAGCCTTTTAATTTCTTATTTAGTGAGTTGTTCTTTCATCTTAGTAGCCTTTATCTGAACTTATTCCCGTTTGGCTTAATGCTTCTGGGACACAGGCAACAAAAGCTGTAACTTTAATGAGGTGTAATGGCTTTATGTAAAGCTGTTTCACTCACTTCCTACTCTGGTACAGCAGCACCACTACTTCCACTTGGATGTTCTCATATTATTTTTTTCCAAGAAGTTTAGAAATTGTACTGGAAGTTCAGAGGCTTCTTAAAAGCCTTTTAACAATCCTGGATCCTAAGAGCACTTTAAAAGTCTTGAATTGAGATGATTGTGGGTGTTGAATTATTTATCCACCAAACTTGAAAGGGAGAGAGTTTGCTTAAGTCTTGAAAGCACATTTTCTTATAGATCAGGATGGCTCTGAAAGACTTTTGTCCAAATAAGTTCCCTGAGCAGATATTAGTAGTCACAGCCCATAGCAATTAAGGCATAAGACATTTCCTGGGAATTAATATCAAGCTGGGAGGAGCTGGGATGGCTCAAGATGCAGCTGAGGCCCATTAGCTGCCACTGATGATTAATGACCTCTGCTGAGGTCATTATTATTATCAGCTGAAAATGTGCAAAAACTTCAGACATAGGGATCTTTTTAATGTGCTGTGCAGTTTCAGTGGGGGCAGGAGATGTGCCTGCACTGTGGGTAGGCTGTTTTGTGTTAATTGGAAATAGAGGGCTTGACTCCCACCTCCCCCCTGGTGTTTTTTGGGCCTGTTAATCAAAGTGAGATCTCTAAAGCTGCAGCAGTATCGCACTGAAAAGCGAGCAGAACGAAGTCCACGGTGCCTTAAATGTTCTCCCAGTGTTACGCTTGGTGTCTGGTCCTTCATCAGCTTGATTTGGAGGTACTCCCATCTGTCCCTCGTGGTGCCTAACGAGAATGGATCTCAGTATTGTTCAGAATGTTGTGCCCAGAACGTTGGCTCTGCTCACTGCTCTTGGAACCACATTTGAGACCACGGAACCCCACCCCACCATGGGCTGGCTGTCCAGGGCAAGGAAACACTGCTGTGCTGGTAAAGGGAAAATAGTTCTCCTACTTCATGCTCAATTGCAATGGAGAGATACTTCCCTAGTCTTTGCAGTGGTTTAACATTGTTGACCTGTGGTTCAGCTGCTGCAGGGGGCTTGGAAGTGTTCTCCTTGCTGCTTACTTGTAGCCAGTGGGACTGCTGTTGTAGTGCACTGATTGTCTCCTGTGTGTGTGTGTGTGCATATGTGTTTGTTTCCTTTAAGGTGCTGTAAAACCAACACTGCTTCAGAAGGCTGAAACAGACAGAATAGGCAGCTTTCAGATGGAAGCTTTAATTAGCTTCTCACTGCTACTAATTACGTAGATGATGCAGAGCTGTGCAGGCTTCTGCACACATTGGTCCCCTGTACCCCAGGCTCCTTCACCTTTGTGACCAAAATTCCCAGCATGGCAGGGCTGAGGGCTGCTGCTCTGGGCTGACCTTGAGACAAATGCCACTCAAAATAGACTTCAGCTCAGGGAAATCGAACTGTGCAAAAATGTAAGAAAAAAGCAGCAAAACAACCCGTGTGAAACCAAGGTGTGACGTGGTGGCGGTTTGAATGGCGGGAGATAGGACTAGACTGCTTGTGCAAACCTGTCAGCTTCCTGCGGGCTGTGGCATTTCTGTGTGCCTTTATTCACCCTCAGCCAAACCACCGAGCGCTTTGTTTCCTCCCAGCTATCCTCTGTGGTGAGAGGAAGAGGTGAGGGAGGTCAGGCAAAATGAAATGAAAATCGTGAAAGCTTAATAGGCCACGGGGAGCTTCTTTTGAAGGGATGCCAGAGATGGAATATCAGCTCTGGGGAAGAAGACCACAGAGCTGGCAGTGAATGAGAGGAGATCTGGTACATGCGCATCAGTTTCATGCTCCTTGCTGTGATCTGCTCTCCTGGTTAACTCCTCAGCCAGCATACTGTGCTGACATGGGGCTCCCACCGCTCTGTTAGTGTCCCAGCTACAGCTTCACAGCTCCAAGTTTATCTTACTAACGCATTTTGGGCTCTTGGTCCTGCTTGGAGGATTAACAGATGAGAACAGTATCGATCAGATGACATAAATTGAGTTTTCTGCTCGTTTCTAGTTCTACCCATCTCAGACCTCCCTATGCAATGCTAAAATCTTCATATTTATATCAGGTGCTTTTGAACATGCTGTTCTGAGCTAAACATTTTTAAGCCTGAAGCTGGCCCCTAGAACAGGTCACTATTTTCAGTTACATAAATATTTTTCTTGCTGCTACAGTGACTCCTGAGGAATGGGTGTATCTGTGCTCCAAGGAGCTGAATGACAGAACATCCAGTAGAACATAATGCACCCAGAGAGGCTGTGATGCCCCGTCCATCCCTGGAGGTGTTCAAGGCCAGGTTGGATGGGGCCCTGGGCAGCCTGGGCTGTTATGAAATGGGGAGGTTGGTGGCCCTGCATGGCACAGGGGGGTTGGAGCTTCGTGATCCTTGAGGTCCCTTCTAACCCGGTTCATTCTATGGTTCTATGATACACAGTGCCAGCAGCAGAGATTTGGAAGTAACCCTCGGTTACAGCAGGGCTGACTTTGTCTGCTGACCCTGCTGTTATTCTGCTTTTGTCCCCATGAGCTCACATGGCCTGGCACTTCCACTTGGATGCCCACTGCAGCTTTGTTTGGGCAGTCGCTGTGCTATCAGTTTTGCTCAACATTCACGAGAGGTTTACTTGCTGGTGGGCTCTCCATTTGAAGCCTCCTTCCCCCAGTATTTTCCACATTTTGTCACTTTCAGACCGGTGCTTTCTGTAGCTTCTTCTTTTGGCAGCCTTTACTCCTCGCTGGGCAGCCAACCCCAGGAGCACTGCTGCACCGACTGCCTGAGCAGCTGTCACCGAGTTCCAGCTCGTGGTTTAACACAGACTGATGGCACCCAGCACAAACTTCCTGTTCAGCATTATTTCTTTTTCATTTGCAGGAAAAGTTTGAAGGCCTGTTCCGTGCCTACGACGACTGTGTGACATTCCAGCTGTTTAAGAGCTTCAGACGCGTGCGGATAAACTTTAGTAGTCCCAAATCAGCTGCTCGTGCCAGAATAGAGCTGCATGAAACACAGTTCAGAGGAAAGAAGTTAAAGTTGTATTTCGCGCAGGTAATGAAATCTGTTCACTTCTGTGTGAGTGTGTGGCCCTTATGGAAATACTGTCCAGTAAAGCTGAATCAAAACAAGAGATGTTTCTCCCTTGCCCAGTATTTCTGCTAAAGCATTACTCAAACGTCGTTGTGTTGCCTGAGCTGTGCCTGCCCAGTTGGTCTGCAGTTAACTGAAAGGATCACTTGGGACAGGTTGCTCATTCAGTGCACAGTGCCACAGCTCAGAAGTGATGTACAGCATTTGATGCTGTGGGTAACACCCTAACCATAAAAAAACAGAATTGGGAATGGTTCATGAAAGAAGTAGGTCTGAAGAGCAGAACCTTGAGCCACAGTTAGGCAGAAGTGAGAAGCAGAATGTCTGACTGAATGAATGTGAATTTTTATTAAAAACAAACAAACAAAACAACCCAACAACAAAAAAAAACCCCACCCAATCCTACAACAAAATAAAAACCTCCTTAATTTCAAGTGAAAGGGAGAAGGGAGGGAGCAGAGCAATGTCCCGGCCTGGGGACATGATTGGATCCATCTAATGCAAGGGGGAGGGGAAGGTTCCGTTCTTCTTGGCCAAGGGAGAGGAGCCCAGATCTCCCAGCTGGGCACAGAAGGGTGAGGGAGGTTGAGAATCCTGAGCTGAGAATCTCTTCTAAACATATGTTAAGAAAAAGCATGGCCTCTGTGGTTTGTGGGATACTGATTAGCACCTAGAAGTAACGATGTGTGCTTCGAGCTGCCAGGTTAGGGCTTTAGAGCTTCTAGGATCTGTTCTGAAGATCTTCATCAAAACTAAGAGGCAGATAAATTCCTGAATCTTTACAACTGAGGCAGGGTAAGTGCTGATCTGAGCCTTGCCTGAAGCAGAACCTTCTTAGGAAGGTGGGAAACTACAGCTGTAAAAAGCCCAATGTTCTCAGCAGGTTAGGTGAGTTCAGAAGATCTTACAGTTGGATTTAGGTGTTGAAGATCTTCCTCAATCCCCTTTTACATGCCTTAATCTCCTAGATGTGGCTCAGAATTTATTTCAGAAAGATTTTGAAACCTGCTGGTAGGCAGGTTGGAGTTATTGCACTCCAACTGGACGATCAAGAGGTTAATAGGAAGATAACTCCAGAAAAACAAAATCATGCATGATAGTGATTACTCTCCACGTCTAAACTGGTTTCCTGCAAAGCCACTTAGGTATCTTCTCTATGTTCTCCAGTGCATGTGAGCTCAGAGCTTAGTAGCTGTGTCCAGGGAATGAAGAAGTGGAAGCAGCACAGTGTCTGGAGCAGCGTGTGTCTGTATGGAGCTGAGCCAGAACAAATAAGCACTTCCAGAACTAGAAGTACTGGGGAGCGTGGAGTGGAGCAGCACAGAATCCATTCACATGTAGCAGGGTGTTCATCTTCAACTTGCTTTCATGTGAATCCAGAGTATTGCTGCTGAGTTGGTTATGAAGTTGCTCAGCTATGGCTGCAGCTGTGGCGTAATTCATTTATGCCAAAGCTTCTTTAATAACACCCCCAAAGAAAAGCAAGAATCAAACTAGATAATTTAAGATGGACGGAAATAAAACGAGTGTAATGATTTGCAAACGACTAAGGAACACGATGGACTCCTTTCTCACTGCATCTCCATGTACCAAATCTTCAGAAAGGTTTCTGAACTTACTGACAAAGCCTCGGTGCAGGAATGGGTGGTTTCTAATCTGTATCTGCTTTTAGTTAGGACCTTAAACCAGCACAGCTCAACAATATCTATTGAGTTCACGACTCTCTGAACTTAGCAGCTGTGGAAACAGAAAAAGCTTTGCCCTTATCCTCAGAGGACACATACAGGAGGCACAAACAGTGCAGCCCTGCTCACATAACAGCCCCCCACAGCCTGTGTACCGCAGGGAGCCGTCTGTAAGGTGAGAGCAGATCCCTGTAGGCCTGGTCTGCTGAAACCCCGCCTGGGTGGCACTTGGGATTGGAAGTGTATGGTTTGAGTAATCGTTCCATTTCCCCATCCTAAACTAAAGTGTATTTGTTATGCTTTAAAGATTCAGACCTCTGAGACAGATGGAGACAAGCTTCATTTGGCTCCGCCACAGCCTGCAAAACAGTTTCTCATCTCGCCTCCAGCCTCCCCACCTGTAGGGTGGCAGCCCATAGACGATGCAACACCTGTCATCAACTACGACCTCCTTTATGCAGTTTCTAAGCTAGGACCAGGTAAGCCTGTGGTCCTTGGGTGAAAATCTGTTGGAAAAAGCAAATGAGAAATGGCAGCATAGAGAATAACTAGAGGCAGTTGGGGTAAAGGCTGCAAGTTGCGTTACAGCTTTGGAGTTAAGCTGATTTGGGGCAACTGGTTCTTTGCTTAACGTATTGTTTGAGTAGCAGATGGAAGCTTGCTCGCACAGTTTATCCTTGTGCTTGCTTTTATGTTTAGATGAGACAGCTGATGGTTTGTGCAGGGATTGGACAAACGCTTGTCTGTGAACCTAAAGGGCATTTGCTTTAAATCACACTTGCTCAGCAGTGCTTTCCAAGATGCAAAGTCCTTCAATGATTTAAGCATCACTGCACGTCCAACAGAGGGGAGAATGTCTCAGTTAACAAGTTTGATGAGAGAGGACCACCATTCCCCTGTCCCTGCAGGACTGCTCTGTTGGGACTGCTCGTTTTCTATTGAAAATGTTATGCAGAAGGAATGGGATTTAGGTGTAGTCTCTAAAAAGTGAAATAGGTAAGAATGGACAATGCAGACAGATTTATTCTGTCTTCCCATCTTCACCAGCTGATAAGGTGTGAAGCTGGTTGGGATCTTTGAAAGGTGCTTTGCCTTTAGAAAATGCTTATCTGATGAAGCTTAAACTTTTCATTTAGCAGATATTTACTTTCCAATTTAATTACCATGTATTTATGGAGAGCTTTCTTTGACTGCTGTTAGAGCATCCCTTTTACAGTTCTGAAAATGGAAAATGTTCAAGTTCCAGCCCTAAGAAATACCATTTAAAATTAGTCTAATTTACATTCATAACCTATAAGGAAAAATGGCATGTTGAATTATCCTCATGTGGAATTAGAGTAGAACCATACAGTCACCAAGGTCGGAAACCACCTCCAAGGTCATCCAGCCCAACCATCCTTCTCCCACCGATCCTTCCACCAACCCACGTCCCTCAGTGCCACATCTACAGGCTCTGGAGCACCTCCAGTGTTGGTGACCCACCCCCTCCTTGGCAGCCCGTGCCAGTGCACTTTATATCAAATCCAATAACAGTTTTGGCGGGCTGGGGAGGAGAGCTCATGAAAATTCAGCAGAGTTCACTTTTGAAATCCTTACGGGATATGGGAGTTGTCCTTGCAGCTCTACTGCTGCTGCTGTCTTGCTGTGAGAGCAGCCACCCACTGCAGGCACCTCGTCCCTGTGCTCAGTGTTACTGCCTGGCTGCCAGTGTGCCAGGGCTGTGGGGTGCAGGGAGCTGCTTCTGGGTCAGTAGGTTTGCAGGACCACCTGGCTTTGTTCTCCTGTGGGATCTCTCCCAAGGGGACAGCATGTAAGATTCCTGCATTTTACTTCCTTTGGGCTGGGAGACCACTGACAAGGGTGTCAGGTCTCACTCTTAGTCCTGCGTGGCAGATGATTACTCCCAGAATTGATGCTCTGCTCCTAAACTGCTGAACAAAAGGAAAACAAGAACTCCTTTTTTTCCTTTGGTGCAACAGTGTTATAAATAGAAACATGAAAACGAATTCCCTCGTTATCTGGACAATAAATCAATCCCTGTTCTACAGCAGTGGGATGTGAAATATCCCTCATTGCTCCACCCTCTGCGTGAAGGTCAGATCCAGCCTTATTGAAGGAGCCTGCAGGGAGCAGCAGCAGAAGTCACTGTGTGCTCCTCTTCCTATTTTTAGCACTCAGGAGAGAGATCGATTCTTGTTAACTGCAGTGGTGGCTCTAAAATAGCACTGCAGGTCTCAGCTGTGTGTTACTATCTTGAGGATTTCACTGAAAAACAAATCCCAGCAAAGCTTTGCTCAGGATCCCGTCGCTGGAGCTCGCTGCTGTGCAGCAGGCAGTGCTGTGCTCCTCACTGCACTTACAGTTAGCTCTCATTCCAGCAGCACAATGAAAAGTGTAACTACGCCTTAGCCAGCAAAAAGGGCTCAATGTTTGTATGAGCCAGAGCCAGAATTCTGTGACTCTGACTTGTGAGGAATATTACCTTAACGACACTGATTTAAATACACTGATTGCTGTGCAGCCTGGGCTGCTGGTTGGTGACCTGCACACAGCAGGGGGTTGGGATTGGATGAGCGCTGTGGGCCTTTGCAACCCAGGCCATGCTGGGATTCTATGATCCTATGTTTTGGTAAAAATTAATACCTGAGGACCAGAAAAACTCAATTAAGCATGTAAATAATGAACAGCTTCCAGCTGTGCGCTCTTGCAGCTCAGAAAGCAATTGGTATCCTGGGCTCCATCAGCAGAGGGGTGGCCAGCAGGGACAGGGAGGTGATCGTCCCCCTCTGCTCTGCCCTCATGAGGCCCCATCTGCAGCACTGCATCCAGGGCTGGGGGCTTCAGTACAAGAAAGACAGGGAGCTGTTGGAGAGGGTCCAGAGGAGCCACAGAGATGAGCAGGGGGCTGCAGCACCTCCACTACAAAGACAGGCTGAGGGAGCTGGGCTTGTTCAGCATGGAGAAGAGAAGCTGCGGGGTGACCTCAGTGCAGCCTGCAGTACCTAAAGGGAGCCTGCAGACAGGAGGGGAGTCAGCTCTGTGCAAGGGGAGATGGCAGCAGGACAAGGGGAAATGGTTTGGAGCTGAGGGAGGGCAGATGGAGGTTGGATGTCAGGGGGAAGTTGTGTGCTGTGAGAGTGGTGAGGTGCTGGAACAGCTGCCCAGAGAGGCTGTGATGCCCTGTCCATCCCTGGAGGTGTTCAAGGCCAGGTTGGATGGGGTCCTGGGCAGCCTGGGCTGCTGTGAAATGGGGAGGTTGGTGGCCCTGC
>NW_024965669.1:0-1800 GCF_019238085.1 Lagopus leucura
AGGGGGTCGGAGGAGGGCTACACTCCAACTGAAAAGGAGATCTTAGCTGCATATGAGGGGGTTCGGGCTGCTTCCGAAGTAGTCGGTACCGAAACACAGCTCCTTCTGGCACCTCGACTGCCAGTGTTGAACTGGATGTTCAAGGGAAAGGTTCCTTCCACCCATCATGCTACTGATGCCACTTGGAGTAAGTGGGTTGCGTTGATTACACAACGAGCACGGATGGGGAACCTCAGCCGTCCAGGAATCCTAGAAGTCATCATGGACTGGCCTGAAGGTAAAAAGTTTGGAACACCACCAGGAGAAGAAGTATCACGTGCTAAAGAAGCCCCACCATACAATGAACTACCGGAGAATGAAAAGAAATATGCCCTGTTCACAGATGGATCGTGTCGTATTGTGGGAAAGCATCGCAGATGGAAATCTGCTGTGTGGAGCCCCACACGACAAGTTGCAGAGGCCACCGAAGGGAAAGGAGAATCGAGCCAATTTGCAGAGGTAAAGGCTGTCCAACTGGCCTTAGATGTCGCTGAGCGGGAGAGGTGGCCAATGCTCTATCTTTACACTGATTCATGGATGGTAGCAAATGCCTTATGGGGGTGGTTACAGCAGTGGGAGCAAAATAATTGGCAAAGAAAGGGCAAGCCTATTTGGGCTGCTGACCTATGGAAAGATATTGCTACCCGAACAAAAAATATGGTTATAAAGGTGCGTCATGTAGATGCTCATGTGCCCAAGAGTCGGGCTACTGAAGAACAGCAAAATAATCATCAGGTAGACCGAGCTGCCAGAATTGAGGTGGCTCAAATAGACCTGGACTGGCAGAACAAGGGTGAGTTATTTTTAGCTCGGTGGGCCCATGAGACCTCAGGTCATCAAGGGAGAGATGCAACATACAAATGGGCCAGAGACCGAGGGGTGGACTTAACTATGGATGCCATTGTACAAATCATTCATGACTGTGATACATGCGCCACCATTAAACAAGCTAAGAGGATGAAACCTCTCTGGGAGGAAGGGCGATGGCAAAAGTACAAATATGGGGAGGCATGGCAGGTTGATTATATCACCTTGCCACGATCTCGCAATGGTAAGCATTATGTGCTCACCATGGTGGAGGCAACAACCGGGTGGCTTGAAACATATGCAGTACCCCATGCTACCGCCCGAAACACCATATTAGGTCTGGAGAGGCAAATCCTGTGGCGACATGGCACCCCAGAAAGGATTGAGTCAGATAATGGGACTCATTTTAAAAATTCACTTGTGGATACTTGGGCCAGAGAACATGGCATCGAGTGGATTTATCATATCCCCTATCATGCACCAGCCTCTGGTAAGATCGAACGCTACAACGGGTTGTTAAAAACGATGTTGAAAGCAATGGGTGGCGGAACATTTAAACACTGGGAGAAGCATTTGGCAGAAGCCACCTGGCTGGTTAACACCAGAGGATCAATCAGTCGAGATGGTCCTACCCAATCCAGCTCCCTACATATTGTAGAGGGAGATAAGGTCCCTGTAGTACATGTAAAGAACATGTTAGGAAAAGCAGTTTGGGTTTTTCCTGCTTCTGGGAAGGGCAAACCTCTTCGCGGAACTGTCTTTGCCCAGGGACCTGGGTCCACCTGGTGGGTGATGCAGAAAAACGGGGATGTTCAGTGTGTACCACAAGGGAATTTGATGTTAGGGGAGTGCAGTCTGTAATCCCATGTGTTAAGCATGATGTAGTGATGTAGAATAAGGGGTGGAATGTCATGGTTTTATGATTTTTGGTCATCAGTATTCCACACCATAACA
>NW_024965670.1:0-4203 GCF_019238085.1 Lagopus leucura
AAAACCTTGCCAGAGATCTGTTGGGTTTGGATCCGGGCGGGGGGGGGTCACCACGGCCGGGAGACTCTGACCCCTTCAAGGATCTGCCCCAAGACAAGATGGCACAGGAGGCACCAACCATGCCAGAAACACCAACACCAGAAAAGAAGGAGGAAGAGTCGCCATCATCGCCGACAGCTCCACCCCTGTATCCTCTCCAGTACCCCTCTTTGCATGGCTTTCATCAGGGGGAGGATCCTACACGGGTAGGGGCAGGGGCCGAGGTATTGCTGGCTGCGGCTCCGCCCTCAGGGGCCGAGCGATTGATGGTTGAGGCTCTGCCCCCGCCACCCGTTCCGCCCTCCCAAACGGCCAAGGTCCCAGCTAACTTGGGGAAAGGGGCCTTATTTATCGATTGGGGCCGGGTAAGGGAGGAGATGAGAGCAGCAGAGCTCTTGGATGATTATAAGGCATTCCCTGTAGAGATCAGGGGACAGGGACCTGTTTGGGTTCCTTTAGACCCAAAGGTAGTAACTCGCCTCGCTGAGACAATAGGGAAGAAGGGTTTACGATCACCCGCTACACTCTCTGCACTGGAGGCAATTATGGCTTTGGGGCCTTTGCTTCCATACGATATAGAGGGTCTCATGCAGGTGATACTTGAGCCAGCGCAGTATATGTTGTGGAAGGAAGAGTGGTTGGCACAGCTCAGGGCTGTAGTCGCAGCAGCGACATGTAACCCACAACACCCAGCAAATGGCAGGGAACAGGGAGAGGTAACTAATCTGACACGGTTGTTAGGGTATGGGGAAGGCATGATAGGTTCCCCTGAAGGCCAGTTCAGACGCCTTCGCCCAGGGGAGCTGATGGCGGCCACAGAAGCAGCTCTGACAGCCTTCAGAAGGTTCTCCAGGACAGCTGAACCTTCTGCTCCCTGGGCAGAGGTAGCCCAGGGTCCGTCTGAGTCATTCTCGGATTTTGCCAATTGCTTGATTCGGGCAGTAGAAGGCTCAGATCTGCCAAAGATTGCCCATAATGCAGTAATCATGGATTGTCTTAAACAGAAATCACACAAAAATGTTAAGGATCTTATTCGAGCCGCTCCCGACGACCTCAGTACTCCGGGAGATATCATTAGGTATGTACTAGAGAAGCAGAGAACAATGCCCCTCACCAATGAGGGATTAGCAGCAGCGTTAGTAACAGCAATGGCAATGAGAGAGGATCAGAGTAGGGGACCATGTTTTAAGTGCGGACAGTTTGGTCACTTCAGAGCCCAATGCCAAGCCCCTGGGAGACAGAAAGGGGAAGCAGGGCCAGGCCAGACTTGCCAAACCTGCGGGAGATCAGGGCACTCCGCACGCCAATGTTGGAAGTTTGTCATAGTGCCGCAGGGAAACGAGGATGGGAGGGTGCCTTAGGCCCAGGGCCCCTCCCCCGGAACACCAAATGGGCCAGACAATGCGGCTCTGCCTACCCAAGGTCGGGGTCCCGTACCTCAGTGAGCCCCTTGCCCACAGTGGCGTTAACCATGGGAATGGGAGAGCGCCCCTTGGGCAGGATCATGCTTACTTGCGCGGGGAGCATACTTTCTTGCAGGTCCCCTGAGGAAGAGAACACCGTAAATATGCCCTCAGCTATGACTACTAACATCTCATCCGCACCTTCGGCATCCCACTTCACCCCCCCCCCCACGGCTTCAGCTTCGCATAAACAAGTAGAAGAAGGCGTTCAACTGTCTGCGCTTTTGTCTTGCAAAACGGCTAACGTGCAGGAATGCAAGGTCGTTGAAACCCCTCCGCTGTATCCACAACCACTGTCTCAGTGTAATCTGCCCCCTGCGGGGGCAGGGGGAGATGTGAGCTGGGATGGGACACTTACTGTCTCCTCTCAGGAGGTGGAATGCAGTAACACCCAGGGGGGTGGGAACTGCGGGCAAGGCTCGGGTACGGATTGGTCAAAAGTTAAGGAGGTGGTAGAAGGAAAAACAGCAGAGAGAAAGGGAAGCGATGTAACTTACAGGTGCTCGGATGATAGTGTACGGCCAGCACTGTCCACCTTGACTGCACCTGAAGGTGTAGGTGGCGTCCGGCCGGCACCCTCTGCTCAGGTTGCACCCGACGGAGAAAGAAATAACGATAGTCTCCGGACCCACTCTCTGTCACAGTGTTCAGACCCATTGACTCGACCCACACATCCTTTTACAAGATTGAGTGCGCATGCAACCAATCAGAAGCCTCTGCAACAGTCAGTGCATGATCAAAGGGAGATGGGCACAGTGGGAGCGGTGCAGAACCCGCAGCTTCCAGCTGTGACTGAAAAGGATAGCAAAAAGAGAAAGGTGAATTTGCATTTGGAACTTAAGAGAGATGCACTTACAGATTGTGGGAAGATTACATCTAGCCTGATAAAGGAAGGAAGAGCACTAGAGACCTTCCTGATAGTAGGGAATGATAACAGAGACCCAGAAAGGGTACCCCTTGATCCGAAAGGAATCACACACCCGATAGATTGTGCAGAGAAACAGGGATTGAAATCACTCCTCACTTTAAATGCATTAGAAGTCCTGACAGCATTAGGCCTTCTCTTTCAGCATGTAACAAATCTGATGTGCATGGTGCTTAAGCCAGTGCAGTATGCACTGTGGGCATCGGAATGGGTTCCCTTCATGGACAGGTGGACAGATTGAGGCCTGGAGAACAAGTAATTCCATACGGCTGGTTTGTGAGAGCAATGCTCTCAAGGCTTGAGACATCTGCCTTGGTATTAAACAAATGTTTGTTATTTTTGAGGTACACTCGAACAGGTACCTGAGACAATGTTGGTATATATTGGGCATAGATAGTGCCACTAGTGCTTTCAGCAATCACTCTAATCTCTAATCTCTCTGTCTATAACTTTACTAGTATTGTAGGATGTGGCTTTAATTATTAAGTGTCGGCGACATCACATCAGTTCTTGCAGGATAATTACACGGTGATTAAAGACCTATCACCTACTCCAAGTGGGATGAATCTCGCTTTGGCTTACCAAGGAAGGAACTTGGTAAGGAAGCTTTTGCAACATGATGACCTGCACCAATCGCTGGAAACGTGTCAGAGACAATGGACAGAAAACCTTGATCACCGTTCACCATGACACAGAAGAGATACATCGTGTCCTAGAGAGAGTAAAGAAGGACGGAGAACACCACTGGTGGGAAGTACTTCTTGGATGGTCTCCCACAGCGACAGGGATATTTAACTCTGTACTGCATCTGGTTGTATTTGTGTTATGTTTAGCATAATTCTAGGCTGTTAGGGTAGAACTACCAGGCGCTTTGCGATATAACAGAGCAGGGTTTCACTGAGCATGGGAGAGATTTTGTGGCAGGTGAAGAAGGCGAGGACTCGGGATGTGACAAGATAGGACCTCCCCCTGCTCAGTGGTGTGAAACCTGCATCTAATTTGTGTATCTTGCTTCACCAACTGTTTGCAATAACGTTTAAGCAATCAACGCTTGAAATACCATAGGCTTCTTGAAAGATTGTAACCGGGTTCGCGTACACACTAACGGATGTTTAACTATGTTTAACTCTATTCTGTATTCAGTTATAGTTGTATTAGGTCTAATATTAATATGCTTTACGCTTATAGTCATATTATATAGGTATATAGGTATATTACATAGATAAGTATAGTGTATGCTGAGACAAATGACTCATATGGCAAATGCTTAAGACGAACGAATCAGCATCGTCTAAGAATGCAGTATATAGCTTTATGTAGAACTCACGCTTAAGACATTAGGATTTTTTATATTAATAGGTCATAGGGTTATTAGAGTAGGATTATTTGGCTCATTGCGATGTAACGGGGCAACACTTAACTGAGAGGACAATGGCATGTATAGGCGTAGTGCGGAGATTTCGGGGTGTACGCGATTAGGGTCCTCTCAGGTTGTAGTAGACAGGCCTGTGCTTAGGGAGGGGGAAATGTAGTTAACTGAATGGTCTGGGGCAGTCACCAGGGTCGACAGGGGCCCCTGGGAAACCATGGCAACAAACGACCTGAAGATAAGAGAGAAGTACAGGTTAGACCAAATAAGGAAGAAACAAGACATGCCACATGTCCATTGGTCAGAGACAATGGTAGTAGCCCTAAGGCATGGGGAAAGTTTTAAGAAGGATGTGCTCCTTGCAATTAAGTCCATTTTGCCGCTCACCATATTGGTGTCATGAAAAG
>NW_024965671.1:0-6008 GCF_019238085.1 Lagopus leucura
TCGCATCGCATCGCGCGTTCCTTAGCTCACAGCGCCATCATGTGGCTCTCGGAGGAAATTGTTTCTCGTACCGGATTCGCTTCATCTTTACTATTTTTCATTTCTTTCAGTTGTTTCTTTTTTCTTTTTCTACTTTGTTTGTCCGAATCTTTACTTACAGCGCTGTACCAGTTCCCAAAAGCACTTGTCTTTTTAGCTACAATGAGACTTCGAGTAACGTTTCTTCCTTCCTTTCAAAATGAAATGGGCATGCAGGAAATTCTGCGTAGTGATACAGCTTCCACGATGACTGTGAACAGTTCTCCTGTGTTGGAACCCACGTGGTTTATCTGAAATGTTTCTGAAAACATGCTCCATTCCTGTGGCCTTCTATACATTTCTTAGAGCAAAAGATATCTAATATGAATGTAATTTTTAACCTTAACACTGGGAAGCTGAGGTTCACAGGCTATTCATCTAAGTCTTATGTGGGTTGAGTGGAAGGAGAAAAGAAACAGTTCCCCTTCTTACACTCATGACCAGTGACTTTTCCTCACAGGTTATTTGTGTTAAAGTTCTGATGAGTTCACACTGTACAAATTCTAACTGAAAGACATACTCTCCTTAATCATGCAGCTTTGTATGTTATCTGCATTTCTTTACCCCAACCAATGGCATGCTCATTGCTCCGAGGAAGCATTCAGACAAAGCACGTTTCCTATCGCAGATTCCTGCATGCAGGTCAGAGTAGAGGTTCAGCCTCCGAAGATGAAGTGTGGTCCTTTCCTTCTGTGATGCTCCTGAGCATACAAGCTCATCAGAAAGGTAAGCAGCAACTTCCCGCAGACACTGCATCATCCAGAGATGGAGACTCAACACGTTCCCAACACGTTCAGAATATAACAGAACTGGTTTTGTTCCACATTCCCGTTTTTTGCGCCTATGTATCTCCTGTGATCTCACATCAGTATTACCCCACCCTGACAGATGGAGACAAAAATGAATCCTGCCCTGTGTAAAAGTATTTTGTTGATTTATCCAGATGCAGGCAGACTGTGAGCAAATAGAGGAATGCTAGATTAGTGTTCTGCAAGACACATTTTGTTGCAGCTCCATGTAGACAACAGACAGAACAGCCTGGATAGAGACCAATGTCTTGACCACTGTGTAGAAAGAAATTTCTGGGATAGACTTTATATTTAAAAAAAAAAAAAAAACACCAAACTTATTCCATGTGAATCCAGAATGAAAGGTGTTCAAAGAGTGTAAAGGTATTTTCCTTCTACTTACCCACTTGCTAAGATCATCCATCCACAAAGTATAAGCAGATCACCTTCTCATTCATGCCATACCCAGAGGGATGAGAACACACATATGCTATAGGCAGCAAAATGACTACTGTTTTATTTTCAGGTAACTTCGAGTTGGGCTGAGGTCAAAATTAAGACTGCATAAACATTTGTGTGATTCAAGACAACCCACATCTTGGGAGAGTTGTTCTCTTCTAACTCATATCAAGCCAATGTGGGATTTTATTCTTCTACTGAGGGTAAAGCAAATGCTCAAGAACTGTAGCACTGCACACTCATCACAAATGCACAAAGAATTTGTCTTTTACCTACAGCTATACTGAGAAATCACCAAGTTCAAAGGGAGAAGCTGAGAAAATCCTGTGAAAAGCACCAAGTTGTTCGATTATCTATTGCCGAACACCTCAGTTTACTGCCTCCAACACTGGAGAGTCCTCCAAGAAATAAAAAATGAAAAATACAAACACATACTTGTGGCTGTAAGGAACTTTTTTTCTTTTTTTTCTGCAGATAAAGTGACCTGGGCTGCTATTCAGGATTTTGTGTATCCATTCATATTTTAGAATGAGCCCTGACACAAGATGGCACACCATCAGACCAAAGCCAATTCGGCAAGTGCACAAAGTGAGGAAAATTAAGTACACAACGATTATACCCACCAAATATTGTCTCCTGAAAAATAATCACCTCTATTTCCAACTCTAGGCTGACACACAACCCAGGGAGGGACCTTTGACTGCGGAAGAAACTGCTCTACCCATTCAAATGCACTTCATCATCAGAAAGCTCCAGCCCTCAGGCAATATTCGACACTCCAACACAAAGGAAGCACAACAGCAGTCTATTGATCACATATTCTTTAATATGAACGACTTACCCACAGTAGCAGAAAATGCTTGTTCACAAAAAGAACACTGTTATTGGATAGGGGTGCAGAGCTCCCTGGCACACATATACCAGAAGGGAAGCAAGAGCGAGACCTGAAAGCTAATGACTTTCTCTCCATGAGTACCAGAGCCCACCAGAGTGGAAAAGCTGCATCGCACACTCATGGCCAACTGCCCTAAGATCTGCAATGTCACAGAAACCAGAACTCAGCACCCTACATCCAATCCACAGTTACCAATGTATTTCCAGTGTGAGAGAAGGAAAACAACAAAGTGGGACACTTTTCTGACAGAGAGAAAGAAACAAGAAGATCCAATTGCACATCACTGAAACACAAGGCTTGCCAACATCTGGAGTACAGAGCACACTTTTTCCCCTCCCAAGCAATAATGTGAGGAGAGGGAAAATCATGGGGACGTCCACTACAGCCAAGCAGAAATACTAACACTGTGAAAAGCCACTGTTTGGGCAACAACATTTCACAGTCGAACACAAGTGAACAAATGCACAGATGGCAGATGTCTTCACAACCAGGAATGGCACAACGGCAACAGGAAGTGAAGGCACACAGAATTTGACTACATGTGGACATGGGAAAGCTCATCACACCTCATACAACAGCTGTACCATCAACAAGGGCTTCTTTGAAGACCTCTCCAAGTCTCAGCTATAAATAAGCAATTATTTGGCTTGTCTGAGCATACCAGGTCTTCCTCTACATGCATCAATGATTCCTCCAGGGGAAAAAAAAAAACAACAAAGAGAGCCTCCAAGCAAACAAATCAAATCCATCGTGGCACCATGAATAACATACAGCCTCTCACGCTCACAAAGACCAGTACTACATACAAGCTCAAGAGCAGGAAAACCACTAGCTGCCATCTCTGGGAAATGATCCTGGCCAGAATGCTCTGGGCCCATTCCACCTCTGGTATTGTTAACTCCACATTCTGGGACACTTGTCTCAAGGCAAGAAGAGATCTCTCATTCTTATGACATGTCCCATCCTCTTCCAAATGATGTCCTCCCCCTCACACAAGTTTTCCCACCAATTAGGATCACCCATCACATCAGCAAAGAGCAGACCTTACTCGCTGCCATTGCTAGGTTCACTCCTCAAAGGTACCAACCACACTTGCAATTCTCATCCAGAGGTTGACTGCATTTTGGACAACTTTCCTATCAATGACAGCACCATTAACAGAAATAAAGGGAGACTGTTGTACACATGCAGAATGCAGCAGAATCTCTGCCGCTCACCACTCCTCTTTTGCAGTGCTTCAGTCATCTCAGATGGAAATGTTACAGGTCTATAAGCAACATTATTTCTAACACTGATGTCATGACACCTCAAAAGGCAATAAGAACTGGTTTCATTCTATGAGGGAATAGCACAGGCAATGTCAAGCACAGCACTGTTATTGATAAAGTAACTGTTATGGAAGCATTTGACGTTTTCTTGGATGAAAGAGTTCCTGGGATTTTCTAAGTCTGCGGCTGATGCTGATAACAGTGTTAAAAGAACACCAAAACCGGACTGCAGACCTCAAACCATTTCTTCCAGCATAGAGGAAACAAGTCCACAACTACACTGATTTGAGAGCGCAATCATTATTTTCCTCCATGAAAAGGCATCAACATCTCAACACCAGCAGACACAGAAGCTAACAGCGCTTTCTGCAACTGCACATGCTAAGAAAATTTCATACAATTAAACAGAATCACAGAATTGTTGGATTCGGAAGAGACCTCTGGAGATCAAGTTATTCCACCCCCTGCTAAAGCAGGTTCCCTGGAGTAAGTTGCAAAGGAAAGCATCCCGCTGGGTTTTCAATATCATCAGAGAAGGAAACACCACAGCTTCTCTCAGCAGCCTGTTCCAGAGCTCTGTCACCCTCCAAGTAAAGAAGTCATTTCTCACATTCAGATGGAACTTCCTATGGTTCAGTTTGTTCCCTTGTTCTATTGCTGAGCATTGCTGAAAATTGCCTGGCCCCATCCTCTTGATATTTGCCCTTAAAATATATATATACATGGGCTACTCTTGCAAGCAAAAGCATTAGTCATGAAAGTTTCAAGTGCAAAATGGACAGAAAAGGATTACAGACCCAAAGGAGGCAGAGGAGAGAAGAAGGAGCAAAATGACATCTTTAAAAGCAATCTTGGAGGTCTCAACAATTTATATTGCTCAGTATGGTAAAAGCATTCCTATTAAAAAATAAAAATAAAAATAAAAAAGAAGTATGCATTCCCACTTCCATGAATATGATCACACTATTCACTCTAAATACATTTCATTTCACTACAAAGGAAGACAAAAAACAAAATCAAAAAAATTAAAAAATAGCAATAAAAATAGGAAAAGTCCATATTGATTTTCATTATAACTCTGCCATGAGAATCGAAATACAAAAATTTACATCACAAACATAACCCTCAACTCTAAATTTCTGCCTTGCATCACGATTCTTTTTAAGGAGACCTAACTCAAAGGAAGACAAAGTTTCTGAAAAGAAACCATATCCAGTGACAGCATTCGGTGTCACCAATGACACTGAATCCTGCCTGCTATTCTGGCACAACCAAGATCCTTCGTGACTTCCAACCTCCAGCAAACTCAGGAAGAAATGCTGCACACCAGCAACAGCATTTGTAGAGCTTGAATCATAAGAAATCAGCAGAAGCTCTAGAATCTAGAATCACCTTCTCAAACTGAACCTGGCAAGCAAATAGGACATCACATACCCCACCACAAGTTCACCCAAATGAAACAAGTAATTCACATTTTTATCAGTAAGCTTTCAAGAGTAATGGCTCTACACCAGATCACCTGTTGCAGAAATAGGTACAGACATGGCACATGGCTACTAGAACCTGGAATTGACCAACTTCAGCCCAAGGGCTGAGCCCATCTGCCACACACAACAACAGAGAGGTCGGCAGGAATTGGCAAGGAGAGCCTGTGCAGCAGAGAAGTAATGCTGTGGTTGGAAAGGATGCGGGAAAACGTATTGACCTCCCTGATAACTCTGTCAGCTGACTCAAAGCACAGAAAAATACACTGTTTGAGGGGAGAAACCTGAAATACTAGTGTCCTTTACCACTGCATCTTACAGGAAACAGTGTCTATTGAACTGATAACACAAAGTCTCTGTTATATTCCGTAATAAAGATAATAAAACTCAGATACTGGACAACTAACCTCAGGAAGAAGTTCCAAATCAACAACTGAGAAGCTCTTGGATAGACAGTAGCACAGATCTGAATGTTCAACAAATAAAGAAATAAAAATACATAAAATAAAATCAAAGAAGGAAACCTAATGCAAGGTTGCAAAAAGAAGAACTGGAAGAGAAATCCACTAACTTTATCTACCAACAAGAAGGCTGATGGGAGAAGGAGGAAGACAAAAATCACACTGGATCACATACACCGAAAATGCTAACACAATTTTTCATAACAGAAAAATGAGAAAAAATTTCACAGCCCACTCTCCCACAACTTCTCCATCTTTCCACAACTTTCAAAGCTCCTGGCAGTACCTATTAAGGGACATGGTCCCAAGGCACAGGGCTGAGAGCATGGGCAGCTCCAGAACCAAAACAGAAATGACCAGGGCGGGCCCGAGACTGAGCTAACTATACAGGGTAAAGAAAGGGAGAGCGGGAGAGAGAAGGGAAAGCAGTGACACGGAAAAGGACGTGAAGCAAAGAGACGGGATATACGAAATGAGAAAGAAGGAGATGAAAGGAAACAGCAGAAGAAAAAAAAAAAGAAGGGAAAGAAGGAAGGGGCGAGAGTCCTTCAAGGGGCACTGACCGTGTGGAGCAG
>NW_024965672.1:0-1572 GCF_019238085.1 Lagopus leucura
CCAGAGCTCCCAGTAAGGCACCAGGACCCTTCCCAGAGCTCCCAGTAAGGCACTAATGCCCCTCCCAGTGCTCCCAGTAAGGTCCAGAGCTCCCAGTAAGGCACCAGGACCCTTCCCAGAGCTCCCAGTAAGGCACTAATGCCCCTCCCAGTGCTCCCAGTAAGGTCCAGAGCTCCCAGTAAGGGCCAGGGACCCCAGTAAGGCCTTGAGACCATTCCCAGTGCTCCCAGTAAGGCCCAGAGCTCCCAGTAAGGCACCAGGACCCTTCCCAGTGCTCCCAGTAAGGCCTTGAGACCCTCCCCAGTGCTCCCAGTAAGGGCCAGGGATCCCAGTAAGGCACCAAGACCCTCTCCAGTGCTCCCAGTAAGGCCCAGAGCTCCCAGTAAGGCACTAATGCCCTTCCCAGTGTTCCCAGTAAGGCCCATAGCTCCCAGTAAGGCACTAATGCCCTTCCCAGTGTTCCCAGTAAGGCCCATAACTCCCAGTAAGGCACTAATGCCCTTCCCAGTGCTGCCAGTGTGCTCCCAGTATCCCCCCAGTCCCTCCCAGTCCCTCCCAGTCACCGGCCGTCGCTGCTCCCGTCAAAGTGACTTTCACCACCGCCGCCCTCACGCCGGAACAACCGAGACGCACCGCCCAGAGCGCCACCGGAAGTGACGCCGCCGCTCGCGGCACAGCATACGAGGGATATCATAGAGGTGCTGAAGGTAGAGCGCCCCCACGGAAAGGGCGGGGCTCGAGTTTGGAGGACTGCGGCGGGAGGAAAATGGCGGCGAGACCTCAATCGCCCCCAAAATGTCAGGAAATGGCCCCAAAACGCGCCTTATAATCACTGTTAATGCACAAAATGCCTCTAAATGGATTCGAAACGCCTGAAAGCGGCTCCAAAACGCCCCTTAAAGCGTTAATAAACCCTTACAGTGTTTCCAAATGCCGTGGGCTAGCCCCAAAATGCCTCAAAATGGCCCCAAAACGGCTCCAAAATGCCTTAAAACGGCCCCAAAATGCCTCAAAACTGCCCCAAAACGGCCCCAAAATGCCTCAAAATGCCCCCAAAATGCCTCAAAACGGCCCCAAAATGCCTCAAAATGCCCCCCAAAATGCCCCAAAACGGCCCCAAATTCCTTAAAATGCCCCAGAATGCCTCAAAACGGCCCCAAAATGCCCCAAAATGGCCCCCAAATGCCCCAAAACGGCCCCAAAATACCTCAAAACGGCCCCAAAATGCCTCAAAATGGTCCCAAAACGCCCCAAAATGGCCCCAAAATGCCCCAAAACGGCCCCAAAATGCCTCAAAATGGCCCCAAAATGCCTCAAAATGGCCCCAAAACGCCTCAAAATGGCCCCAAAACGGCCCCAAAATGCCTCAAAATGGCTTCAAAATGCCCCAAAACGCCTCAAAACGGCCCCAATAATCCTCACAGTTTCCCTCACAGCCTTTTTAGGGACACAAAATACCCCCAAAACGGCCCCATTTCTTCCCGTCACTTCTGCTGTCCCCAAAACGGCGTCAAAGCGCCTCAAGACGCCACCAAAAAATACCCCAAATGCAACATTGCCCCCCATTTACCC
>NW_024965673.1:0-1999 GCF_019238085.1 Lagopus leucura
TTCTGTGACAAACAGACTAAGCTGCGCTGCGCTCCAACTCCTTGTCCCAGGAAGGCAGGCATTTGCTATAGCACAAATGACTGCACTCCAACACGTTCTGCACGTGAGCCTCCTGTTAGCACAGACAAATACCAGCCCTTTGCAGCTCCGCTTTCTCTGACACAATTGGAAGTGAGTCCAATGCACACAACGTGCACTTCATCACCGGGTCTGCAGGTGAACCAAGCCACAAGTAGCAGCGATGTAACACAAGGCCATGTATGCTGTCTAAAGCATTCCCTCTGATGAGGTGGGTTCTCTCCAGCTAGAGGGGGCCATCAAAGGAGCCTGCATCCACTCTTACTTTGGTACTGGGGCACATACCAGTTACACCAGTGAATAAAGGGCTAATTGGTTTTATTCCTAAAAGGGCAGAAGTAGTTGAGCACAAAGAATGGAAAGATAAGGGCTACCTCAAGCGTAACCCAAGGAGCCTGCTGATTGGCCCAGGAGCCACATCCTAGAAGCCATCCTAGAAGCTGAACTGCTTGAAGCTGCCATACTTCCTCCAAGTACATGCGGGCCAGAAGGAAGTGCACAGTGAGGACGGCACACCTCCTGTGCCTGGGCCACCGGGGCACCCACCCACCCACTCACGCACCCACCCCCAGAGGACAGGCAGGCAGAGGGACCAGGCACTTTGCGCTGCTCCAGCTGCACACCTGCACGCCCCGGGCTCCCATCACTCCGTGCATCAGGCTTGCTTCGCACAGTGCCTGCTTTGCGTTTGGCACCTTTGCCAAAACCCACGGGGCGGGGATGGGGGAAACTCATGGAAGGCTCCCTGAAGGCACCCCCCCTCTTGGGTGTAGGAAGAGTAGCCTTCAGTCAGACCGAAGAAACAGGACAGGACAAGGGAGACGCATTTTAAAGGTTTATTTTCTAAACTACCACTCTACACTATCTCCTACACTACTGCTGCCATGGGCAGCGCTTCCTGGGGCGCAAGTTGTAGCGGCGTCCAACTCCATCACCCCCAGCTCCGCTATCGGGTCTCAGCCCCGGTGGGAAAGGACCGCTTGGTGCTGGACGTCTGCTGTGATGTGCAGCAGCGGCAGCAGCAGCAGGAGCAGCATTGCAGCTGCCAACAGGGAGCTGACTGCCCGCCCGTGCAGCAGCGCCTGACTGCATCTCTGGCTGCAGGCTTCTGCTCTGCTGGCCCTCCTGCCAACCCCACTGGAAGGCCTGCAAGGAGGAAGCTGGTCTCCTCCTAGCTCCAAGACTCTGCTTGAATCTTCTTTGGCACTGGAGACGATCTCTCTGGAAATAGGGATGATAGTAGCAGAGTAACTGCAAAATGCAAAGAGGAAGAGTTAGTCACCACCATTTCAAGACTGGGAAAACAAGGATACAAGACATAGGAATTGGAATCTCAAGAGACCGTCGGAGCGGACTCTCAGGGGCCGTTTCCACACAAAAGAATTCAGTTGCACACCTTTGTTTCATACGCACAGCCACGTCCCATGCCATTCTGTCACACTGCCCCTGTGCTGCCACCTCTCGTGGGCCAACATAAACGAGGAGGCACTACGTGCAGAGCAGCCCTTGTAACAACCACCCCTGCTTGCATTTCTCTCATTTGCCAGCCGCAGAGTAATGGAGGGTTCTCAGAAGCACAAGTACCCAAGTGTCACCAGCTTTCAGCCACCTCACTTTGCACTGACTGGCCACCAATGCCGCTGTGCCGAGAGCCATCTCACAGCTAGAGGGACTACGTACCTGGCTCGGAGTGGAAATTGATGCTCCCTGTGCTAGGAACTGAGCACATGGGGCAGACGTTGGCAAATCCGCGTCCGTGATGTAGAAGCCATGCTGATGAAGGCGACGGACAAAATCTTTCATGTTGCCAACATCAAAGACTTGGAGAGTTCCTCCTCTGGCCAGTACTTCCGCTCTGAAGAACGCCTCCTCAATCACAATGAAGTCTCCCTCATCGCCCCACCGAATGGACTGGAAGCCA
>NW_024965674.1:0-1459 GCF_019238085.1 Lagopus leucura
TTACCCCCATATGTCCCTATGTCCCCATTGCCCCCATATGTCCCCATATGTCCCCATGTCCCCATTACCCCCATATGTCCCCATGTCCCCATTACCCCCATATGTCCCCATGTCCCCCTGCTCTCACCGCGGTGACGGCGGCGCTGAAGCCGAGCTCGCAGTAGCGCTGGTCGAGCACTGCGGGCACAACGCGCTCAGCTCCCCGACTCGGGGCGGCCCTCAGCCTCCCGCTCCGGGGGCCGCAGCCCCGCTCCCCGCTCACCGTACTGCGTGTCCCGGTACGAGGGGGCCATGCGCACGTCTCGGCACGGCGAGATCCAGGCCAGGCCGCGCCGCCCCGCGCCGCTCACGTAGCACGCGCCCACCGGGGTGCGGAACGCCTCCCTGTGCCCGCGCACGGCGTTCCAGTGCTGCAGCGGGGCGCAGGCCTGCGGGGGGGGGGCGGCTCGGGGTGGGCGCCCGCCCCGCCGTGACACCGAGCGCCCCGACCCCCGGCACCCACCAGCAGCGCGCCGCCGTGGCTCAGCAGCGACGCCCCGAACCACTGCCGCGATTTGTGAACCCGCAGCTGCGTGCCGGCGCTGAGCTCCTGTTCGTCCCCTGGGAGGTGGGGGGAAAACGGGGGGAGCGCGGCCAGCAGTCAGCGGGGGGATGTGGGGCGATGTGGGGTGATACGGGGTGACAAGGGGTGACATAGGGTGATAGGGGGTGATGTGGTGGGGTGACATGGGGTGACATGGGGTGATATGGGGTGATACGGGGTGACATGGGGCCCAACTCCCACCCACGGTGCAAGCAGGATGGGGGGCACAGGAAGAGACGGCCACCCATCTCCATAGGATGATACGGGGTGACATGGGCGCTATGGGGTGCTATGGGGTTATTAGGGGTGACACGGGGCCCCATTCCATCCACCCACGGTGCCAGTGGGGCAGGGGGACACAGGGGCTGACCCCCACCCATCAGTGGTGTCAGCGGGGATGGGGGAACATGGGGTGCTATGGGGCAATTTGGGGCGCCATGGGGTGACACGGCGTCGCCCCCCACCAGCGGTGTCGAAGGACACGAGCTGACACGCTGCCGGCCCCGGTGGCCACGAGCAGAGGAAAACGGCTCCAGGTTCGGTGACGTTGGGCTGCGAGGTGTTGGCACGCGGGGCGCCCACGGCCACTCCAACCCTGTGGGGCAGTGCCCACATCCCCTGTGCCCCACATCCCCCCATGGCCCCCATCCCTTCCCCGCGATCCCCGCATACCCCGCATCTCCCATCCCTTCCCCACGACCCCCATGTCCTCCACATCCCCCCCGTCCCTTCCCCATATCCCCACCATCCCCCCTATCTCCCCCCTCATCCCTTCCCCACATCTCCCTCATCTCCCACCCCCTCCCCATCCCTTCCCCCCGACCCCCACATCTCCCCCATCCCTTCCCCACATCCCCATCATCCCCATCATCCCCC
>NW_024965675.1:0-3255 GCF_019238085.1 Lagopus leucura
TGCATCATAATCTCCATAGAGCTCAGGAGCCTTGGCTTTTCTCACCCCTGCTTTCCCGGTAAGTTAAATAGAAACCATGATAATAATGATTTTTCTATGACGGACATAATTAGCCTGAACAAACTTTACATAGCTCTCCAGCAAGAATAGGAACTTCTTTTCTTGATGGCTGTTGTGGAAACCACCTAAAAGAGAGGAACATCCTGTACCCGTGTCATGCAGAATCCGGCGCAGATGGTGGTGTTGATGGCCAGGCAATAGGCACACTCCCGTTTCTCCACGTGGATTGTGTACTCTGAAGGAGCACAAAGTGATGCTGTTTGACCAAAGGTCAGGCCAAAGAGGAGAGACATCATGAAGAAGGGACTCATGCTAGACAGGAGGGGGAAAAAACAGAAACCTTAATTAAATTAGATGCGTCTTCCTGTCCTTTCCATAGAATTTGATGAGAACAGTTCTGGCAGTCACATAGAAGAAGTAATCTCAACTTTTTCAGCCACAGCTTCACAAATTCTTTCTAATCCTGGAAATGTAATTGAAATAATTCTAACCACTGGACAGACAGAGGACAAATAACTCGTACACAACATGTGCCATATTCACCTTGTTCCCACTGAACCATGTGACATAGAACTTTTCATAACCAGTGATAAAACACTGTTGCAGAGGAATAGTAGTAGGTTTTCCTATCCTTTCCTGATAAAGGATTTGAAACCGTGACGCATCAGAGGCTGTGAGCTCTAGAATTAACCAAAGCTGTTAAGATAATCTCCTTAATCTAAAAAATTTTCTAAAGAAGGCATCTTATCAAATGTTCAAGGTAGAATAAGAAATAGTTGTGCATATCAGACATACCCCTGTAATTTTTACGTTCAAGCTGGCTTAAAAGCACGATGAAATTGGAGCACGGGCAAGAATTAAATAATAGATGCAAGCAAATTACAACAGAGAACACCAGCAAAGAGTTCAAATCGATGAATCCACACTTAATCCCTCTGTTCCCGTTTCCCAGGCCTGCTGAGGAATCCCAGAAACAAAGCTTTGCTTGGCTCCAGGACAGTTTCAGGATCTTCTCTCTCTCTCTTTGGAACTACAAATTCTACATGACAGAGTCTACAGATATCTGGAATCACCCTCTAGTCTCTTCCAGCCGTCGTTTTCCTATAACAAAAGCCATTTGTTACACGATCCAGTTTACCCTGTGGCTGCAGTCGTACAAGTCTGGAAAGACCAACCTCTTGTCAGCTGAATTCTTCCCTATTTCAGGAGTCTGATTCTGCCTTGAGCTGGGAGAGGCGGTGATCTAGCACCAGCTCTTGTGTGCTTTATACACTCCAGGCTAATTCCAGGCTTATCTTCCTGTTTATATAATTGCATCTGAATTGCTGCTTTCTTATCGCAGAGCCATCTATTGAAAATTCATACTAAACCACAAAGCAAATGTGATAGGAGCAAACGTGTCCATAATATCTTAACCTGGAAATTGGAGCTGGAAATCTAATTATGTTAACAGTCAATCTTTCTCCTGGGCTTTTAAACTAACCACTGCTTTTAAAAGCTTGCTATTGATTAATTTGCTGCATAGGACAGCAACGTGTTGGCAGTCAGGGTAGCGTGGAAATGGAGCCATCCAGAATCACACCTGACTAATTCTACTCTTACGTTTTTTGGAAAATCTGGTTCATTCAGTATGTTCACTACCTGGCAGGCACAAGTGAGGTATGCAGCACTGTATGCATAAAATAAATCTCAAATCCAAGCAATTGATTGCTTTATAGCGTGGATAGGTAAAGTTTCACTTATTTACTAAAAAAAAAAAAAAGCAACAAAAAACCCACAAAAAAAACCAACAATAAAAAGCCACGCAGGCAAATTATTGAGCAAGCACTGAAGTGAAAACAATTTGCTGAAATACTGAGGATCAATTGGTTTCGTTTTGAGATGCTGCTTTTTGTCGCACGATGAGAAGCAAAATGTTGTACCAATGTCATTGAAACTAAAATATCCACTGATGGGGGGGGGGGAGGGAACATTCCTGGTTGGAGCTTTGAGAAATACCAAAGAGGAGCAAAGTGAGGAGGGCGTTGAGTTAGTATGCAAGTCTTGCACTGATTTAGCACAGAGCCACTGTAACCTGCTGGTTCGTCTGTGTCTGGCCAACCTTCTCGCTGTGCCCTCACTGCGGCTCTGTTGCCCACCAGCCCCATGGGTCACCTCCCTGCCAGCTGGACTTGGCTTTCATGCGTGCCTTAGGCAGGTCAACCACTTTGTTGTCTTACGTGGCCATAAGGAACGTGAGAAAGTTGAACAGCGTGTTGTGCTGGGCTGTTGGAGGAGTGAGCCAGTCAGTCCTAACGAGCATCTGCCCAATTCCTGAATGGCGTTGTCTCCTTTACCAGTGGTTTCAGACTGCTGCACGCGACTTTGTGTCCTAAGCTAATTTCTGTGGGATTTTGTGTGTAATGTAATGAAGTTCTTGTTCATTTAGGATTAGCCAAGTATTTGCTGTTTTGATGGAGTCTTTAATTTTGGGCTAATTTCTACCATGGATCCTCAGGAATTAAGAAGCTTGTAGACATGAACATGGTATTGTTTGTAGACTCAGTGCCATCTGTCCAGCTAGACCTGGCAACAGAAGGTTTTGTTGCTCCTCCTGTATGTTATTTAGCTTTGTATCTTTCTGAGCTGTCTTAAATGTAGTACAGGCTGTATATGCAGTACAAACATATGAACACGTGCAGACAGTGATATGTGTGTCACGCATAGGTGCGTGATGTATTTGTGTGGGTTTGGTTGTATAAAACTGCAATCAAAGGAAAAGATTTCACCTTGATTTTGGGAGATGGAGCTGTTTTGTGTACAGAAAGAACCACACATCCAGGTTTAAAGTGCCTTCAACGTATGCTAACTATTTTGCATGTCAAAAGAGGATGGTAGATGGAAAAGAGCATGAAGGCATATATCCCTTACTGCTCTGAATTGCCAGCTCTTCCAGCTCAAGAAAAATGAGTGTAATTGACTGGGAGGGGGATTCAGATTGGGGAAAAAAGGGTTCTTGAATTTGCTGTAAGAATATTTCATGACATGTTCTCCTCTGCAAACTTGGATAGCCAAGAAAAGAAAAAAAAAAAAAAGAAGAAATGTTTGCAAGTATATCTTGGTGAAGATAAGAAAGATGATAGAGCAGTAAAAATGATAACAGTGAAGAAAAGGGGAAAACAAACAACTATCAGCAATTGAATTGGGGAAAATGTA
>NW_024965676.1:0-1277 GCF_019238085.1 Lagopus leucura
TACATCAGAAGCTACGGCATGCTGGACAAAAGACAATGTGGGCAGCTGCTAAAGCATGGGGACTGCCCATACAACTATCTGATATTGTCCAGGCATGCCAGGATTGCGACGCTTGCTCCAAGATGAGACCAAGATCGTTGCCCGAAACAACAGCCCACCTTGCTAGGGGACACAATCCTCTCCAGCGATGGCAGGTCGATTACATCGGGCTCGTTCCGAAGAGGCAAGATACGCCCTGACCTGTGTCGACACTGCAAGTGGGCTACTGCAGGCCTATCCAGTACCGAAAGCAAACCAGGCATATACCATCAAGGCACTCACTAAACTGATGTCTGCCTACGGGACACCTCAAGTCATCGAGAGCGACCAAGGGACTCATTTTACTGGTGCAACGATACAGCGCTGGGCAGAAGAAAATAACATCGAATGGCGATTCCACCTGCCATATAATCCAACAGGGGCAGGCCTCATCGAACGTTATAATGGTATTCTTAAGGCTGCCCTGAAGACAGACTCCCAGTCCTTGCAGGGGTGGACAAAAAGACTGTATGAAACCCTGCGGGACCTGAATGAAAGACCTCGAGATGGCAGACCCAGTGCCCTGAGAATGTTGCAGACGACATGGGCCACCCCGCTTAGGATCCAAATTACGGGCACTGATCATCAGGTAAGACCCCAAATTGGTAATGAAAATAATCTTCTGCTCCCTGCCCCTGAAAACTTAGAGCCAGGTACCCATAAAATAAAATGGCCCTGGAAGGTGCAGGTAGGACCCAAGTGGTGTGGCCTACTTGCACCTTGGGGGAGACTATTGGAGGTGGGAGGCTCAGTAGTCCCTCCAGTAATAGGTACATGGCCTACTGATATTATGGTCAACACTCCGATCTTTATTGCTAAAGGGACCCCCATCATGTCCCTATGGCAGATCAGGACACCTCCTTTGGTGCCTGATATCGTTATGCAGCCGCAGATATCCGGCCAAAAGGTGTGGTACAGGCGGCCAGGACGTGCCCCAGTACAAGCGGAAGTGTTGACCCAAGACAGAAATACGGCCTGTATCTTGCCCTGGAGAGCAGACCTTCCCCTCCTGGTACCTGTAAAACATCTGTATTACTCCCCGTGAGTCTGTGAGCCTTCAGGACCACCGGAAGGAACAAAATGCCATCAAGCGTTCCAGTGTTGCTGTCAGATCACGTACAACACCCGGTGATGGTCTGCATGGGACTGATGGAACATAGAATGGACTTGCACCTCAGGACCTCATGCCTCCAGGCACA
>NW_024965677.1:0-1006 GCF_019238085.1 Lagopus leucura
TGGGGGTCAATGGGGACACTGGGGGCATTGGGGGCATTGGGGACATTGGGGACATTGGAGGCACAGGGGGGATGTGGGGACATTGGGGTCACTGGGGACAATGGGGTCAATGGGGGGCTGTGGGGACATTGGGGTCAATGGGGGCATGGAGGACATTGGGGCAGACTGGGGGGACACGTGTGACATAGGGACACGCGTGATGTGCCATCAAACACACGTGATGTGAGGTGGGACACATCTGAGACAATGTGGGACACGCGTGATGCAGCACATATGTGACATCACACAGCACACGTGACACAGCACACACGTGATGTCACACAGCACACACGTGACACAGCACACATGTGACGTCACACAGCACACACGTGACGTCACACAGCACACACGTGACATCACACAGCACACACGTGACGTCACACAGCACACACATGACGTCACACAGCACACACGTGACGCAGCACACAGCACACGCGTGATGTCACACAGCACACATGTGACACAGCACACACAGCACACACGTGATGTCACACAGCACACACGTGACGCAGCACACACAGCACACACGTGATGTCACACAGCACACACGTGACACAGCACAGACAGCACACACATGATGTCACACAGCACACACGTGACATCACACAGCACACACAGCACACACAGCACACATGTGACATCACACAGCACACACGTGACACAGCACACAGCACACACGTGATGTCACACAGCACACACGTGACGCAGCACACAGCACACACGTGATGTCACACAGCACACACGTGATGTCGCACAGCACACACGTGATGTCGCACAGCACACACGTGATGTCGCACAGCACACACGTGATGTCACACAGCACACACATGACGTCACACAGCACACACGTGACACAGCACACAGCACACATGTGATGTCACACAGCACACACGTGACACCGCACACAGCACACACGTGACACAGCACACAGCACACACGTGACATCACACAGCACACATGTGACACA
>NW_024965678.1:0-1555 GCF_019238085.1 Lagopus leucura
GCAAGGGCTAAGAAAACATGGCAGGAAGTGCCAAAATAGGAGGCCAAAGAGAACGCGTCAAAGAAGGCCAATGCAGAATGCAGCTGGAACGCCAAGGCAGGAGGTCAAAGAGAATGCCGCAGGGAATGCCCAGGCAAGGGCCAAGACAACGTGGCAGGAAATGCCAAAACAGGAGGGCGACAGAATGCTGCCGGGAACGCCAAAATCAAATGCTGAAGAGAACGTGGCTACAGAAAGCCAAGGGCAATGGCCAAGAGAATGTGGCACAGGACACAATAACAGGAGGGCAAGGGAATGCCCAGACAAGGCCAAGGGCCAAGAGAACATGGAAGGAAATGCCAAGGATGATGGCCAAGAGAACACGGCAAGAAACACCAAAACAGGAGGGCAAGAGCACGCAGCAGGGAACGCCAAAACTGAATGCTGAAGTGAATATGGCAAAGAAAGCCAAGGGCAATGGCCAAATGAACGTGGCATGGAACACAAAAACAGGAGGGCAAGAGAATGCAGTAGGGAACACCAATGGCAAAGGGAAGGAAAACACTGCAGGGAAAGACCAGACACAAGGAGAACACAGAAAGAAAAGGACAGGCAGCCTTCCGGGCACCATGAAGTGCAATTAAGAGCTCTGGGAGCACCGTGTTGAGCCATGCTATGGAGTGGGTAAACACTGGTGGGTGTGCATTGCCCTTACCTGCTGGGCAGACAATTACCAGTCAGCAAAGTGGGGTTCCGTGGCATTCCAGGAAATGCAGATTCTGGTTCCTTGCTGCTGCCATGAAGACCCACGCATCTCCATGCTGTCCTTAAAGCTCTCAGGAGCACTGCAGTTCTGCGGCCACCTGTTGGACACAATGCAGTAATGAAGGCACTGCCCCGCATATGTAGGGCTGCGCCCTGAGCACATTGCTGTAATGATGACGCAAGGGTTATAATTAATTATAATTAGTATTAACCTTAAGGGTATGATTAATGCTATTGATAGGTTTGAAGTTACAGTTAGTCTAACATCAGTATTCTGCACTACAATTACAGTTAAGAGTACTTTGACAGAAAACATGGGGCATGATTTTTATGGCAGCACTTAGAGTAAGAGACATTTTTAATACTGGGTTAAGGGTTTGGTTCACAGTTACACTGCAGGTTAACATGATTATCATTAGAACTCCCATTCAGCTGTGGGTTCAGGTCAAGGTTAACATTAACGCTGCCTCCCAGCTGATCCCAAAGTGCCAAAGGCAAGCAGAACTCCCAGGGCAGGCAAAGGGAAGCAGAACTCCCAGGGAAAGCCAAGGTAAATGCAAAGCAAACAGCCAAGCTAAGGCAAGGGCAAAAGCAAAGACAGCACCCAATGGAAAGCCAAGGTGAGGGCAAGGAGAACGCAACAGGAAAGGCCAAAATATACAGCCAAAGAGAACACAGAAGGAAGGGCCAAGGGCAAAGGCCAAGAGAACGCAGCACAAAATGGCAAAACAAAAGGCCAAGGGAACACAACATGGAATGCCCAGGCAAGGGCTAAGAAAACATGGCAGGAAGTGCCAAAATAGGAGGCCAA
>NW_024965679.1:0-1480 GCF_019238085.1 Lagopus leucura
TCTGCAAGATGAAAAAACAGCCAAACCAAAAACAAAGATACATTTAGTCTTTCCTCAGGTAAGAACCATTAGTAGGTCGGTAGGCTGTAAGAACAAGTTAAATGGGTAGTAATACTTCTCCATGATATTTCAATATATTTACATGAGATTTGCATTCATCTATAGGTTAAGAATTTCCTGAGACAAAAGTTTCCCGGATATTTATTCCATAGCTTTCCCTCCTTCTCCTTCAAGAAATTCCCCAATTTAATTGCGTTCAGGATGAGGAGACACCTCTTCTTCTTTATTCCAAAGCTGTCACTTTCTAGTTATTTCATAGCTATCATTGTCTAGTTTTATTTGACGTACCACAGTTCTGGTGTTGGAAAATACAGTGAACCATAATTTCCTATTGATCTTTTCTAAATTATTTGTATTTTAAATAGAGCTCTATAATATAGCATTTAAACCATGTATTTTGCAAGCTGAAAAGTCCTTTATTAACTGCTTGTGAAGACATCCTGTAGGGAGCTTGCTTTATCAGGGGGCTTGGAGCAGCTGGGCTCCAGAAGTCCCTTTTCAAACCCTACCATTCTGTAATTTTATAATTCTTTGGCCTTTATTTGTTCCAGTTTTTTGGTGTTGTTTGTTTGTTTGTTTGTATTTATCGGTATTATTTCCAGTTTTATTATGTCTTTCTGGAGTGGAGATCAGAAATCCAAGCATTGTATTCAAAAGGGAGGGGATCCATCTTGAGTTAGTTATGTCAACTAAAGATGTTTTTCTCCTTATTTACTAATTATTCAGAATAATTCAACCACGTTTCTGACATAATAGAGCACAGAGTGGATATTTTCATGGAATTACCTAAAGTAAGCCAAGACCACTACATTTCCCAGTAGTCATACTTAGCGTTTGGACCTTTATAATTCGTGCCAAGACAGGCTGTCTCCCTTTGCCTTACTTCAGTTTTACTTACAATGAATTTCACCTGTTGCTTAGTTATCCGGCCTATTTCTTTACAATTGCTCCTGTACATCTTGGCTCCAGTTTTCATTAGTCACAGAATCGAAATGCAAGGTGTAAGATCGTTTGTACTCCAAATAGATGACTCTATTGTTGCTTAAATTGTCATACACTGCAAATACAAATAAATGTAACTGAAAATTTGATAGATAAAAGATGGAGGGCTAAGTTGAACTCATGTCTGTGGCAGAAAATGTGCATAGGTACAGATTGTTATTGTCTTCCTGTTTCTTTTCCAAGAGAAGAGAAATTGGAATATTGATGTGTTGAGAGAGTGACAGCATGTGTGCTGCTGCTGGCCAGGGAGAGTGAATCTGGCACTGCTCAGATTCGTTCCAGTCCAGTGATTCGTCCACATGGAACAGTGTCCGACTTGAATAAAAAGGGGTTTTTGGTGGTGGTGGTTGTGGTGGTAAGGAGAAATAAAGCAAAGAAGGGAAGGGAAGGGAAGGGAAGGGAAGGGAAGGGAAGGGAA
>NW_024965680.1:0-1668 GCF_019238085.1 Lagopus leucura
CCCCACAGCTCCCCACAGCTGCCCCACAGCTGCCCCACAGCTGCCCCACAGCTCCCCACAGCTCCCCATAGCTGCCCCATAGCTGCCCCACAGCTGCCCCACAGCTCCCCACAGCTGCCCCACAGCTGCCCCACAGCTCCCCACAGCTCCCCATAGCTGCCCCATAGCTGCCCCACAGCTCCCCACAGCTGCCCCATAGCTGCCCCACAGCGCCGCGCCCCCTATTTATTGCCTGCTGTGTCCGTGCTCAATAAAGCTGCCCCACTTCCGTCCCAGCGCTGCCCCACGGCTGCCGGAAGTTGGGCGGGGCCAAAGGAACGGCTCCTCCAATTGGAAAAGCTCACCGAGAGGGGGTGTGGCTACAGGTGGGCGGGGTCAAAATGACGCGTGGTCCGATTGGGTAAACCCATTGGAAGGGGGCGGGGCCAAGGGGTGTTTCGTCCAATTGGATGAAGCCTTCGGAAATGGGCGGGCCAAGAATGCAGTTCCTCCGATTGGATAAAGCCACCGGGAGGGGGCGGGGCCAAGAGGACAGTCCCTCCAATTGGATAAACCCACACAGAAGGGGCGGGGTTACAGGTGGGCTGGGCCAAAAGGGGGCGGGAACAATAAAATCAGTTTCTCCGATTGGATAAAACCACGGGGAGGGGGCGGGGCCAGAACGGCAGTTCCTGCCATTATATGAAGCCAACGGGAGGGGGCGGGGCTGGAGGCAAGCCGAATCCAAAGAACGGTTCCTCCGATTGGATAAAGCCACCGGAAAGGGGCGGGGATAAAACGGCAGTTCCTCCGATTGGATAAAACCACCGGGAGGGGGCGGGCTCAAGAAGGCAGTTCCTCCTGTTAGATGAAGCCACTGGGAGGGGGCGGGGCTTGGAGGTATGCCGAGCCCAAAGAACGCTTTCTCCGATTGGATAAGGCAACCGGAAAGGGGCGGGGATGAAACGGCAGTTCCTCCGATTGGATAAAACCGCAGAGAGGGGGCGGGCTCAAGAAGGCAGTTCCTCCTATTAGATAAAGCCACTGGGGGGGGGCGGGGCTACGCGCGTGAAGAGCCGAAGGAATCTTTCCTCCGATTGGCCAAACCCACCGGAAAGGGGGCGGTGCCAAAACAACAACTCCTCCAATCCGACGAACCTCAGGAAAGAACGGGGCGGGGCTCGGCGCCGAGAGCGTCGCGCCGCAGTGACGCACTTCCGCCTCGCGTCGCACTTCCGCTTCTCTCTTTCTGCGAGGGCGGCCGCTCGGTTCGGTCGCTCCGTTCCGCTTCCGTTCCGCTTCTGTTCCGCTTCCGTTCCGCATCCGTTCCGCTTCCGTTCCGCTTCCGTTTCCGTTCGGCTCGCCGCTTTCTCGCTGCTCCCCGCTCTGCCGCCGGCTCCGCGGCCCCGAGGCCCGCTTCGTCCGTTCCGGTTGGAGGCCCGGTGCCGGCGGTTCCGCGGCCATGGCGCAGTACAAAGGAGCCGCCAGCGAGGCGGGCCGGGCGCTGCAGCTGATGAAGAAGCGGGAGCGGCAGCGGGAACACATGGAGCAGCTCCGGCAGCGCATCGCCGAGGTGCCGGGAGGAAGCGGGGGGCCACGGGGTCTGCGGGGGGGGGGGGGGGACGACGAGGGTCCATGGGGTCCTTATGGGGTCTGATGGGGGCGGTATAGGGGGCGATGGGTTCTTAT
>NW_024965681.1:0-1005 GCF_019238085.1 Lagopus leucura
CCATCACCTCCCCACTGACAGACCTCATCCTCCATAGGATCACAGCAGCGGGGGAAGGCTCGGACCCCCCAAGTGCCCCCCCCGGCGCCGCCCCCCCCCCCCCCCCCCCCATTGCCCCCCCCTCGGCCGTGACCCATCGCTGACCGCAGCTCCGGTTCCCCATCCCCGCCCTCCGCTTCCCCTCCGTTCTGAGTTATTGAGCCGCGTTTTGTGATGGAGATGTCGGGAATTGAGGGTGGGTGACCCGGAGGAGACCACCGGGCCGGGCCCGGAGCGAGGGGTGAAAGATCAGAGCGGCCCTAAAGCCCCTCCCCATTATCCCCCCCCCATAACCTGAGCTGCTGCTCCTGGGCGTCAGCAGTGATTTAAAGCCCATGGGTTCAACGAGAGAGCGAGAGATGCTGGGGGGGGGGGGGGGGGCCCCGGGGTCTGTGGTGTCCCTATGGATGCCTTATGGCTCCGTGGCATCCTTAAGTGTCCATGGTGTCCCTATGGGTGTCTCTATAGGTCTGTGGTGTCCCCATGGGTCCGTGATGTCCCTAAGGGTCTGTGGTGTCCCTATGGGTGTCCCTATAGGTCTCTGGTGTCCCCATGGGTCCATGGTGTCCCTATGGATGCCCTATGGCTCCGTGGCATCCTTAAGTGTCCATGGTGTCCCTATGGGTGTCCCTATAGGTCTGTGGTCCCTATGGATCAGAGGTGTCCCCATGGGTCCATATACCCTAACCCAATAACCCCCATATCCCCCAAATACCCCCCAATACCCCCCAAATACCCCCTATATCCCCCCATACCTCCCAATACTCCCCAAATATCCCCCATACCCCCCATTCCTCCCATACCCCCCTTACCCCCCCAATACCCCCATACCCCCCAATAACCCCCATATCCCCCCAATAACCCCCATACCCCCCAAATACCCCCAAATACCCCCCTTCCCCCCCAAATACCCCCCATATCCTCCCATACCTCCCAATACCCCCTCATATCCCCCAACCCCCCCCC
>NW_024965682.1:0-526 GCF_019238085.1 Lagopus leucura
GAACCCCACATCCCAATACTGAACCCCACAGCCCAATGGGGAACCCCACAACCCAATGGGGAACCCCACCTCCCACCGCCTCTCAACCCCCCTTGGCCACCCCAAACCCCCCTTCCCACCGCCCCAAACCCACCCTATGGGGCCCACGACCCCAAATCCTACCGTCCCCCGGCGCCGGCGGCAGTCGGCAGACCTGTCGGCACATGGCCACGAAGCCGTGGAAGAATTTGGCCAAACTCTCGTCCGTCTTCCTCTCCAACCTGGCCAAGGTTCGGAATCGACCCCAACGGAAACGTCGCGTCTCGGGTTCAAATTCCACCCCGTACGTGGAAACCACGCGGTAGAAGTCGGCCTGTTCGCGCCGCGTCCACCTGGAGGATCGTGGGAAGAGGTTGGAAGGGGGGAACCCCGAAAGGGTTGTGGGGCACAGAGGGAGAAATGGGGCTTCGTGCAGAGATAGAAGCACAAAGGTGCTGCTACAGTGGTCCAGAAGTCAACAGTGACCCCAAAACCCAACGTGTGGGGG
>NW_024965682.1:536-1062 GCF_019238085.1 Lagopus leucura
GAACCCCACATCCCAATACTGAACCCCACAGCCCAATGGGGAACCCCACAACCCAATGGGGAACCCCACCTCCCACCGCCTCTCAACCCCCCTTGGCCACCCCAAACCCCCCTTCCCACCGCCCCAAACCCACCCTATGGGGCCCACGACCCCAAATCCTACCGTCCCCCGGCGCCGGCGGCAGTCGGCAGACCTGTCGGCACATGGCCACGAAGCCGTGGAAGAATTTGGCCAAACTCTCGTCCGTCTTCCTCTCCAACCTGGCCAAGGTTCGGAATCGACCCCAACGGAAACGTCGCGTCTCGGGTTCAAATTCCACCCCGTACGTGGAAACCACGCGGTAGAAGTCGGCCTGTTCGCGCCGCGTCCACCTGGAGGATCGTGGGAAGAGGTTGGAAGGGGGGAACCCCGAAAGGGTTGTGGGGCACAGAGGGAGAAATGGGGCTTCGTGCAGAGATAGAAGCACAAAGGTGCTGCTACAGTGGTCCAGAAGTCAACAGTGACCCCAAAACCCAACGTGTGGGGG
>NW_024965683.1:0-1989 GCF_019238085.1 Lagopus leucura
TGGGCAGCTGTTCCAGCACCTCACCACTCTCTGGGTAAAGAATTTCCCCCTGATGTCCGACCTAAATCTCCCCTCCCTCAACGTCAAACCATTTCCCCTCGTCCTACACATATCAACCCTTTCCAAGAGTTGATTCCCCTCCCCCCTGTAGGCTCCCTTTAGGTACTGAAGGCTGCAATGAGGTCACCCCGCAGCCTTCTTTCTCCAGGCTGAACAAGCCCAGCTCCCTCAGCCTGTCCTCATAGGGGAGCTGCTCCAGTCCCCTGATCATCCTAGCGGCCCTCCTCTGGACCCTCTCCAACAGCTCCCTGTCCTTTCTGCACTGCGGGCTCCACACTTGGACGCAGCAGTCCAGATGGGGCCTCACACGGGGCATCGCGCTCCAACAAGGAAGGAAAACAAATCCAGCATGCTCTGCAGGGCTCCCAGCTCGCAGCAGGGGACGCCTGCTCCGCGTACAGAGCGTGCACACAAATGGCACCTCATCTCTTCCCCATTTATCCCCCCCGCCATTGACACAGGCATTTAGACGCATTGTGGAAAGGCAATGGAAGGCTCGTGGAGAAGACTGGATGCACAGGAGATGTCTCACTTCCTCGGGGCGAGAGCGCTGCTTGTCTACATGACCAATCTTTTCCAAACAAGCACCAACCAACCGGCACAACTAACAACTGAAATGGCATTTCCCTGCAAAAACAATCAACCAACCAACCAACGAGCAGCCTGTCCAAAGACCCCTCCTCACACACTTGCCAAAAAGGCCACAGCCATTATTCCATCTGCCAGGCTTACTCACAGAACTGCAGGCTTCTCTTCACCATGCATCGCGTGGACACACACAGGCTGCTGGTGCAGGGAAGGCAATTTCACCTGGGCATCTCACCACAGACGCTCCCTCCGCTCTGCTTTCCTGCAAAGATACAAGGAGAAAAGCCTCAGCTCCTTCGAGCAACAACTGCAAACACCTACAGAAAATTCCCCACCCAAAAGCAGTTCCTGGAGAGCTACAAAGCACTCCTTCGAGGTTCACATGTGCTTACGCTGCGGCCTTCGCAGAAACACGCTGCCTTTGTGCTCCTGGCTCCTCAGGGCTCTTGTTCATCACCTCCTGGGCACAGCGCAATAGCTTCTCTTGCACAAATCTAGGCCCTACGTGCCTTCCTCCACCCCAAAATAAGGTCCGACACAGAGTTGGGGGGCAGTGACCGGATGCTGACAAGAGCTCTAAAAGAGCAGAAGAGGGGAAGAGCACATACACACAAGGCAGAAAGAAAGAAGAGCAGAAGAGAAGAAAAAGAAGAAAGGATTCCGGTAAGAAACAAGTGCAGAAGATGAAAAGTGCAACAGAGATAATGCTTGGATACATGCAAGACAGCAAAGCAATGAAAAGACGAGCAGAACAGGACAAGAGCAGAAGCATAAAAGAGAGGATGAAGGTAAGAACGACGTGCAGACGAGGAGAAGAGCAGAAAGGGAGATGAGCCAAGACAGGTAAGACAGAAAAGCAGAAGTGCAGAGCAGCTGGAGAGAAGAAGAGAGAACACGGGTACGGCAGAAGTACAGAAGATGGGCAGAGAGGACACAGGCCAGGGAGAATGCAGAAGCAAAAAAGAACAGAAGGGAGGAAGAGAGCACAGAAGAGCAGAGAAGGAAAAGAGCAGCAAAGTAGAAGAGCACATAGTGGCCAGAACAGAACAGGAGAGCATAAGATGTGCAAGGAGGACACAGCTAAGTCAGAAGAGAGGATGAGAGGAACAACAGGAGAACAGAGGATACGGCTAAGAAAGAAAAGCTGAAGGGGAGCACAGATGCAGGAGAGGAGTCAGGATACAAGGAAGGAAGAACTGCAGATGAGCAGAAAGAAAGAGGATAACACCAAGGGAGAAGAGCTGAAGAGCAGGTGAGGAAGAGAGCAGAAAAGGGAAGCGCAGGAGAGGGAAGAGCAGAAAAGACAACGCTGTCTGCTCTGTCCTCGCTAGCAATGCCCCA
>NW_024965684.1:0-2345 GCF_019238085.1 Lagopus leucura
CATAGAGCCATGGGATCATTGGGTTGGAAGGGTTCTGAAAGATCGTAGACCCATAGGACGGGTTTGAAGGGTCTTTAAAGATCGTAAAACCATGGAATATTTGGGTTGGAATGGTCCTTGAAGATCATAGAACCATGAGATGGTTGAATTGGAAGGGTTCTGAAAGGTCACAGAACCATGGGATGTTTGGGTTGGAAGGGTCCTGAAAGTTCAGGCAGCCTTTGAGCATCACCACAGCCTCCTGCACCCCACAGATCTCTCCTTTAAGAGGAGCAATGCAGTTGCTGATATCAGTGCCCCTAAATCAGGTCTGTGCCAGTGGAATTTTGGGGAAGAGAACATTTTAAAAAGAGCTAAAAGCCACATTTAAGATCAGATTCATGAAAGTTTGTGTGTTTGGCAGCACGGAAGCCAAGAGCAGCCCGGTGCGCTTCTCCCTGCCTATTCAACATCTGGAATACCAATCGCCGAGTTCTGGGAACATCTGGGACGCCAATCACTGAGTTCTGGGAACACAGAGGACAAGTTGCTTTGCAGCACGCACCTCCCTTGCAGGGCTGGAAACGTTTTATAGAGCAAATCTGATGTGCCAGAATCCGCATGGTCAGCTGCAAACCCTTCCCTGCCCTGGAACCATTTGTGATTTCTGCAGCCAAATCAGCAAAAGGAGCACAGGAGAGGAAGGTGCAGTCAGGGTTTGAGTTCTGCCAGCTCTTCCCATCAAACAGTTAATTAACACCCCCCTCCCCCCACCTCCAACAAGTTGTTTTCCTTTAGGAAAAAAAAAAAAAAGCTTCTCGGCACTCGTAAAACCAATTCCTCTCGAAGGGAAATTAAAAATGCAACGTGCACTCTCTTCCCCGTGTGCGTTATATTAAGCAGTATGCCAATGTATGCAAATGAGGCAGAAATTTAACTAGATAGAAGTGTTTAAATATTCATAATCGCAGCACAGCGTATGCAAAGCGGGCTCTCGGCAGAACGAGGCAGCGGTCTCCAATAACAGCTGTGTGCAGAGGGGGTGCTTCGATGGATTGGGGGTGAAAATGTGGCCCAGTGTTCCGGATGGGGCCTCCCCAGCGCAGAGCGGAGCTGGGCAGCTCCTCTCCCCTTCCCCTTTTCCCCCTTCCCCCCTTTTTTTCTTCCCCCTCACCCCTTTTCTCTTTTCTCTCTTCCCCCCTTTCTCTTCTCCTCCTTCAGTCTCTCCTGCTGGCTGCACTCTGTGATGTGCCCACCAGGGAACCGTCAGCCTTCTTAGCCAATGGGGCACACTGCTGGCTCGTGGTCAACTGTTGGTCAACTGTTGGTCAACAATTTGTCAACTGTTGGTCAACTATTGGTCAACTATTGGTCAACCATTGGTCAACCATTGGTCAGCTGTTGGTCAACTATTGGTCAACCATTGGTCAACCATTGGTCAACCATTGGTCAACTGTTGGTCAACTGTTGGTCAGCTGTTGGTCAACAGATGGTGAAGCATTGTCCAACCAGGACAACATTGGCTTTCTGGGTGACAGGGCACGCTGTGCTCACAAGTTTTTCAAGTTTTGGTCAACCACTGGTCATTCATTGGGCAACTGTTGGTCAACCGTTGGTCAACCAGGACACCATTGGCCTTTTAGACCACACTGCTGGCTCACGGTCAACTATCAGTCAACTGCTGGTCAACCACTTGTCAACCAGGACAAGATTGGCCTCTGGGCCACCAGGAGATGCTGCTGGCTCATGGTGAATCTGTGGACAGCCGTTGGTCAAATGTTGGTCAGCTGTTGCTCAATCTTTGGTCAGCCATCGGCCAACCATTGCACCTTTGGCCATTTAGGCCAGCAGGACACACTGCTGCCTCACCATCACCCCGTTGGCCACTGGGAGCCACAAGTTCTTCTCCAGAGAGCTCAATTCCAGCCACTCATTCACCAGGCACCCCATTTTGTGAGTCCTAGCACATTTTGTCCCATCCTCGCAATGATCAGGAGTGCACCCAGGCTGCAAGCTACAAAAGTCCAACGATTCACCACAAGCAGAGTATTATGGGGTGCAGAAATAACTCACTCAGCAAAGACAGCAGCAGGTGTCCCCCCTCCCAAGCTTACATCACTGTGGAAGAGGTAAAAATAATTCAGCCCTGTCCACACGTGCTCATTAAGAGACACCGATAACTGAGATTAATTTGGAAGTTTTGTCTTTTTTTCCACCCTTTTTTTGTGTGTGTGTTTTGTTTTCCTGTCAGGGTATAAGAAGGAAGTTTCCATTCACAAAAGATGCAGAATGCCCCATACCTTGGTCCCTTCTTTTTAACGACTCCAAATGAGCTCTAATGGATTCACAGATGGGCTTGGAGCGCC
>NW_024965685.1:0-1082 GCF_019238085.1 Lagopus leucura
TAAACACAACCAAGAGCAGTTTTGGTTTGCTCTTCCGTGTTTCAGCTTGTTACATTTGCACATCGTGTTACTGTCAAAAAACAAAGCAACCAAAATAACGTAACTAAGCTGAAAAAGGACTGGATCAGTGAAGGAACAGAGCCATCACAGCTGTGTGCTGCACCAGCCCACCCTGCACAGTCATGGTGTCAGCACTCAGCCACAACCCGCTGTCCTGCTCAGCAGAAGGGTTCAGCCCTACGTTACACTGCTCACAAGAAGGGGGGTTCTACTGAAAGCCAGGGAAGCAGCAGATAGGCAGGGAGGAAAAGCTCCTCCATCCTTAACTACGGCTCATGACCAGATACATGACTGAGAAATTTCACTATGATACCCCAGAATCAGTGAAAAGCAAAGCACATGGTCATTCTTACAGGAGGTCCAGAAATGAAAGAGCAGCATAAAAAGAAAAACAGAGGTGAACAGATTTGCTTCAGTGCTTGCTTAACTCAGGCAAACCTAATTTGCAGAAGAAAACTGAAGTTTTTTAACTGAGCTTGGAGGGGCTTACTAAACAGCAGGTCAGCCTGGATCCAGCTGAGCTCCTGGATCAGCTGTTTTCTGTTGGACCAATCTCCTGTGAAAAGCCAAAAGCAGAAATCCAGCTCTAAGGGCTCAGAAAGAATAAATGACACAGAGCCCAGGCCACCTGAATATTTTTTTTTTTCCCAGGAAAGATGTGAAGAATAAAGTTGTTCCAAAAACTTTCCTCAGTTTTCCTTGCTCCACTATCAAGTAGACAAAAAGCATCAGCTTCTCTCATTTGCATTAAGTACCTCAAATGCTGTGGACCACTGACATCGTTTGATAGAAAACACATTCTTAACACAGAACATTTCTTACATCCAGCCAAGCATTAGCAAAACCTCTCGCCTCCCTCAGAATCCTCTTCCTAAATTGCAGCCCTGAGCTCCCCTGCCATGCTGCTGCAGTTTGCCAGGTGATTATTACTGAGCAGAACTGCCATGGGAACAGAGGCAGACACTTCTCATTACTTCCCAGCTTCTAAGCACACATTTTTGAAGTCAGCTGTTTTGCTTTTC
>NW_024965686.1:0-4539 GCF_019238085.1 Lagopus leucura
GGAAATGCCAAGACTGTGAGGAATGACAACTCCTCACGCTTTGTAAGCTTGTGATGAAACATTTTGATATTTGTGAGTAAGCAAGAATATCAGAACAGGAGCTGTCACTTCAGAAGTGATGTGATAGGATGGATGTATTTCTTGAACTAATTGATTCCTCATACTTTTTTAAACAAAAACCTATCTAATTCTCTAATTAACTATGTAGTTGTTTTACACAGTTTAGTATTGTCTTTACATGAAGTATTTTACAGCTAATAAATGTGTAAAAAGAGGCATCATTAAAATATATGCAAATGTATTTATTATTGAGTATTTAGAATTTATATATATGTATATCTAAACACACCCCTAGTATCTGTCATGCAGACTGTTGATATAAAATTGTGTAAATTTTCTATAATGAAAAACTAGAATTTTGTATTTAATCAGTGAAATATTACTGTCACTTCTGTTAGATACAGTACTGGGCAGGTCAAGTAATTTAACTGTTCAGACCTTTATACAAGCTGAGGTATAGGACAAAAAAGGTTTTAAGACATCCTGTAGCAAACTGAACTGCTCTATGGCATATTTGTAGCTCTTTTCATTCAAAGGGCTTATTAGTAGATAGGCTGTGAAATATCCTTGAAAAAATTGCAATGCCAATCCACGGTCCCAGCTTCAAATTCTAAATTCTGTGTACCTCCACTATTCAGAAGATAAATGCTACCTTCCATTTTCCATAAGATAAAAAAATAATAATAATTTTAACATTTATTCCATCAGTTCTTTTTCTATATCCATCTGAAGCATAAATGACAAAAGGCTGTTAATAATTTTCCCACTCCTCTGCAATCAGGGATATCCAGCAAAACTTGGCCTTTATCTTTATCTTAGTTTTGACAGTTTTTCCTGAATTTCATTCTTCTTTTGCTTGTGGTGGGATTTCTTTGGTTGTGTTTGTTTGGTAGCTTTTGGTTTCTTCTTCTGTTTGTTTGTTTGTTTGTTTGTTTCTATTTCTGTTTTAAGTGGGGACAAAACTCCAAAAAACAAATTCACAGAACTTCTTAGTTCAACATGTGCCCTCTGTGAATAATAGTGTCACAAGATTATGGTCTTTCCTAGTGAAATCTCAAGGCATATTTTTTCCCCTCAACAGGGTAAATTCATCAGAATCCACTTTGGTGCCACAGGCAAGCTGGCTTCTGCTGACATTGAAACTTGTAAGAGACTCTCCAGGCCTGATTGGTCATGTTCTTTCTGACTGTCCTTGCCTTTTGTGCTAAGTTTCTCCTACCATTCTTGACAGATCTGCTGGAGAAGTCCAGGGTCACTTTCCAGCTCAAGGCTGAAAGAAGCTACCACATCTTTTATCAGATCATGTCCAACAAGAAGCCGGAGCTAATTGGTAGGAAGTAGCATTTTTTTTAGTAAAGTCTTAACATAGTTAATATTTGTCTTCATTCTTACGCCCAGATATGTCCTATTCCCTCTTACAGACATGCTCCTCATAACTACCAACCCCTATGACTACCACTTTGTGAGTCAAGGCGAGATCACTGTTCCCAGCATTAATGATCAGGAGGAGCTTATGGCTACAGATGTAAGTTATACATAGAAATTTTAATTGATTTATTAATACATTTAATATATGTGGCGTTTACATTCACTGAATCTGTTGCCAGAGTGCCATTGACATCCTGGGCTTCACTGCTGATGAAAAGACTGCCATTTACAAGCTGACAGGGGCTGTCATGCACTATGGGAACTTGAAGTTCAAGCAGAAACAGCGAGAGGAGCAGGCAGAGCCAGATGGCACAGAAGGTACTACTAATATGGAGAGCTGCCAATAACAGAAATAGTTTCAGAACTGGCAGGTAGCAGTCAGGTATCTTGCTCCAATTCACTTTTATGAAGACATAAATCTCAGTTTCCACAGTAATCATATTTCTAAATTTTCCTTTAAGCTACTGTAAGTATTGCAGTTAAAGAACTTAACTTAAAGTACTTAGCTCTTAGAGAAAATCCACAGTTCACTCATCACTGCCCCTGTATTACTCTTTTCCTCTGCATACAGTTGCAGACAAGGCTGCCTACCTGATGGGTTTGAACTCAGCAGACCTGCTCAAGGCACTGTGCTACCCCCGCGTCAAGGTTGGGAATGAGTATGTGACCAAAGGTCAAACTGTGCAGCAGGTAAGAAACAGATGATGACTGGGAACCTCTAGCATACTGTACTTCTTGCTCTGGGTGCCGTTCTGCTCCTGCTGCATTATTCTCTGTTTTAGGTGAACAACTCAGTTGGTGCTCTGGCAAAGGCTGTCTATGAGAAGATGTTCTTGTGGATGGTTGTTCGCATCAACCAGCAGCTGGACACCAAGCAGCCCAGGCAGTACTTCATTGGTGTCCTGGACATCGCTGGCTTTGAGATCTTTGATGTAAGAAAGTCAGAAATAACGTAAAATCTTTAAAGACCACTGCAGGTCATAAGAAACTGGAGATGTGTTGCTTTTATTCTGTTTTTTGAAAACATGCTGTTCACTTACAATTTCAAATAAAGGTCTGCATTTTATTGCAAGCAGCATATTTCCAGTTTTCTGGAAATGCTTGCCTTTTTGAATATGCCACAGCTTTTGAATATGTGACTGCTTTTTCTCCATCTCAAAGCACTAGCCTCAAATATTTTTCATGTAATAGTATTCTGAAGTACAAAGGGAAGAAATTGCATTGCTGCCTTTTATATAGTTGCCACAAATGTAGTTTCTCACTAGCTAGAGCTTATTATTAAAAAAAAAAAAATCCACCGTCAAATAGCATACAACATCTAAATAGAAAGCTAAACCTAAGTCCCATACAAACTTGTCCTAACGCTTTGAAAAGAGGGCAGGACATACCCTTTGCTTTTGAAGACCTGTAATGTGATTCCAAGAGGAGGATGCTACTGACTTCCTTCAACGCAAGCACAGAAGGTGGGCAAGCATGGTTTGTATGAATTAGGGTAAAGAACCTGAGTGCAGGCTGGTATTGGCAAACATTTGTAACATCTAATATATTCTGTTAGTTCAGCAGGAAAATGTACATAATACCAACAAAAAAACAGAAACAAAAAACAGAAAACAGATGTAAATTGAACATTATTAGGGATAAGATTACTAAATTATTTTGAAATTTGCTTTAAAAATAACAGGAACAAAATAAAACAAAAACAACAAAACCAAAACAAACAAAAAAAAACCCAAAAAAACAAAAAAAAACCCCAAACCCAGAGATCTTTAAACTGTAAAAAAAAAAAACTTTAACTGGAGTTAGAACAGGAGTAAGCTCTACAGAGAGTACTTCACCTTGACAAGCAAATCTTATTTTTTGCACAGTTCAACAGCCTGGAGCAGCTCTGCATCAACTTCACCAATGAGAAACTGCAACAGTTTTTCAACCACCACATGTTTGTGCTGGAGCAAGAGGAGTACAAGAAGGAAGGCATTGAATGGGAGTTCATTGACTTTGGGATGGACCTGGCTGCCTGCATTGAGCTCATTGAAAAAGTACATTCATTATATCTAAGATGGTTTTTGTTGTTTGTGGCAGAATTCCAGGGCTTTTCTTCAGCATCAGTTTTTTGCTCTACTTCAGAAAATAATTTTTAGGGAATGGCAATTTGGTTACAAATTAAGTACCATTAGAATATCCATGAAGTACATTAGTAAACATTTTTAAAAACAACTGCAATTTCACTCATCTGCAAATAGAAGGATTAACATGTTTCATACATAAGTTGATATGTAGGATTTTTTGCAGCATATTTTAAAGTCTGCAAAGATAAAACAGTTTCTTTACAGAAAATCAAGCTCTTTTATTTTCAGTATTAGGATTATGATCTCAATATTAATGTTGTGATTTCACAAACACAATTCGTAAGTAAAACCAGAGGTGCACACAGAAAAAAAGTATCGGATAAACAGAACCGAATAAATTCATTACTGTAAGACAACACTTTTTGAATAATATCCTCCTGTGCATTAATGAAAAGATATTGATATCTCATCAAAATATGATTTCAGGAAGTATCTAAAGCATCTATTGATCTGTTGAACAAATGTCAAATTTAATTAGACACCTTTGTCTGTATCTTGTTAGCTAGAGAATGGCTTGATGCAAAAATAAATATCTACTTTTGACCCATTAGAGTTTTCAAAAAAATTTAGAAAAATCTGTGTGTCTCTTGTGATGAGATCTGTTCTGAAATGCAACAATTTCAGACACTATAAATTCACATTTTTTTCAGAAATGTATGTCCAAAGCTTAAAAAAACTCGGATCCTTTTCTCAAATTCCCATGCTTTACTCCAGTCTCCTTATGAAAGCAGATTTATATTTTATCTCTATTCTATTTACTGCTGTTCCTTTCAGCCCATGGGCATCTTCTCCATCCTGGAAGAGGAGTGCATGTTCCCCAAGGCAACTGACACCTCTTTCAAGAACAAGCTCTATGACCAGCATCTGGGCAAGTCCAACAACTTCCAGAAGCCCAAGCCTGCCAAAGGCAAGGCTGAGGCCCACT